>NC_051154.1:278671471-278743002 GCF_013339745.2 Dermacentor silvarum | reverse complement strand
GCGCCACGGCATTTTACGCTGGCGGCATATCACGGATTTCCACTGGGGACGTGATAGCATATTTAACTAAATCTAGATAAAACATTAACCTTTTGATAAAATTCAGATTTCTTTACGCGCGCATGATAATACTTATTCGCACAACAATGTAAATCCGCCACTGCTCTTTTCGCGATGTCGTGTTCATGTAGTTGCTCCACGCCGCAACACGACAGGGTGCGCCTGTCGCGTCGCTTGAAATACCGCGTGCATACGGTTGGGCCTTTAAGAGGTCGGTGCGATTTCAAAATACCTTCACACCATCATGTCCAGGTTTACAATAGCAACTTTCTTTTTATGCAGAACATGGCACGCTAACTGGCATTACCAAATCCGAGAGCGTTCAAGACTAATGTCAGCCCAAGTGCTGGAGCCTGCAATCTGTGCACATAAACCTTCATATACATATTCACAATCATATCCACAAAGGTGCCACGCCCCGCAGGGCGTCTGCGTCAGCAGGCGTTTGGTGTGTTGCGACACCACGGACCCGAGCACATGGGGGTTGGTTCCTCCCGCGTGTAGCCGTGCGCGGCTTAGCCGTGTCCGGGGAAAAGAGGATCCTGGGGGTTGAGCCGATGCCGGGTGTTTGGACCTTTATGGCCCCCCGGCGGAGGCAACACGCCTCTTTGGCCTCTGCTTCACGTAGACGGCACCCCCGGACTGACCCACCCGGGGGAAATCGGCAGTCGCCTTTTCCTGTTCTTCTCTTCAATCTTCGTCCTTCTCCCTCACTTTTAATCTTTCCTGTCTCCTTTTCTCTTCTATTTACTTCCAACATTCCTGGCGGCGAGGGTTAACCTTGTGTGGGTAGCCAACCTTGGATATTCCATATTTGGTTATAGTGGTGGCGTACAGTTGGCGTTTGTAGGACCTGTCCTTTACAGATTCTGCAGCGTCCCCTTGTTGGGCTCCATGGTGGGTGGCTGGCGCCACTGCCGAAACAAATTCCGTATACATGGATAGTTCCTTTCCCGCACTTCCTGATCGCCGCCAGAAACGGGGGCGCACCGAAGCATTTCAATTTTTTGGCCAAAAAACAGAAATTTTTCCGCGCTTTCACGTTATTCATAGTGAGAAGCCAGACAAGAGCGTAAGAGTTGCATCACCTTTCCTCGTTGCGAAATGTTTGGCCGAGACCATAGGACCAGGCTACAAGGCTACAAAGTTGGCAAGTGGAGATCTCCTGCTGGAACTCCGCGACAAAAAACAACATGAAAAATTAAATGCCTTAGTGTCTTTTGGCGAAATACCGATAACAGTCACCCCGCACCGCACGATGAACACCACTCGTGGTGTCGTCTCAGATGATGACCTCATGGACCTAACCGAAGCTGAACTTCTAGAAGGCTGGAAAGATGAAAATGTGATCAATGTAAAACGAATTAAGATGAGACGAGATGGCAAAGAGATCCAAACGAAACACCTTATTCTCACATTCGGTACAAGTGTTCTACCCGAGACCATAGAGACAGGATACATAAAGATCAAAGTCAGGCCCTACATTCCGAATCCTCTCCGTTGTTTTAAGTGTCAAAGATTTGGCCACAGTTCGCAGAACTGTCGTGGCCGCCTCACCTGTGCAAAATGTGCCCACGAACATGCATTCGAATCCTGTGAAAACAAACTGCAATGTGTGAACTGCGACGGCGAGCATGCCGCCTACTCGCGGTCGTGCCCGTCGTGGAAGAAGGAAAGAGAAATCGTTACAATCAAGGTCAAAGAAAATATTTCGTTCAAAGAGGCACGAAGGCGGGTATCATACCTGCCAAAGAACACCTTTGCCGAAGTGGCGCGTCAGGGGGCAGCGTCGCAACGGCTTCCGGCGGCTGTCCGGCTCACACACAATGAGCCGGCAGTGACGCCATCCGCCCCCTCTGCGGCTGCAGCTAGCGCTGCTCCACCTACTCACAAGGGGCCATCGACCTCTGGGCTGGTGGCCTCCAGGGCCTCGTCCCTCGAGGCGAGGCCTTACCGTCAAACGAACCGCTCGCAAGAGCGCGTGTCCAGCGCCTCGCAACAGGCGATGGACACAACAACCGCCCAGACGGCGCCGTCAGCGCCTAAGGAGCCGCGAGAATCTCGCGATCGCTCCAAAAAAGAAAAAGCCCGCATCACAGGGCCCGGCAAGGGCTCTGTAAGTTAAGTTAGTCTTATAAACGCACAGCACACAAAACACTTTCAACATGAATACACAAATAATACATTGGAACGTCAGAGGACTCCTACACAACCTCGATGACGTTAAAGAAATCCTACACAGGTTTAATCCTAAGGTGCTGTGTGTTCAGGAGACACACCTTAAATCTACACAATCCAACTTTCTCCGGCAATACGCCATTTTCAGGAAAGACCGAGACGACGCTCTTGCGTCGTCAGGTGGTGTAGCAATAGTTGTAGACAAGTCCGTAGCTTGTCAACATGTACCCCTTCAGACGGCCCTTGAGGCAGTGTCAATTCGGGCAATTCTTTTTAATAAATTGGTCACTGTATGCTCTATATACATACCCCCACACTATACTCTCGGAAAAACTGCGTTTTACAATCTTGTTCATCAGCTTCCTGAACCCTACATACTTGTGGGCGATTTTAACGCTCACAACACGTTGTGGGGAGATTCCCGATGTGACCCAAGGGGTCGTCTTATAGAAAATTTTCTTCTGAACTCTGGTGCGTGTCTCTTCAATGGGAAGGAGCCAACATACTATAATATTTATCATAATTCTTACTCATCAATAGACCTGTCAATTGGCTCTGCCTCTCTTTTCCCCGATTTAAAATGGCGTGTGCTTAAAGATCCACTTGGAAGTGACCACTTCCCAGTGGCACTGGACTTGTTGAAACAACATGACTCCCCTCCGCATGACCCTCGCTGGAAACTAGCCTCAGCTGACTGGAAGTGTTTTAAAGAATCCACATACTTATCACGAGATTTTATAAGTAATTTTAGCATAGATCATGCTGTATTATATTTTACCGCTTTTATTATTGACGCTGCAGAAAAGTTCATCCCTCAAACAAAAGGTCGTTCATGCGGAAGACGAGTTCCCTGGTGGAACGAGGACTGCCGGCAAGCTCGGAAAAAGCAAAACAAAGCCTGGGGCATTCTGCGCCGATACCCAACTGCAGAAAACCTTCTTCAGTTCAAACAATCCAAATCACAGGGAAGGCGCACGCGACGGCAGGCTAGGAGAGCAAGCTGGGAGAGGTTCCTGTCGGGAATAAATTCATATACCCAAGAAACAAAAGTGTGGAATGCGCTCAGAAGGCTAAAGGGGCAGGAACCGCATCCGCTGCCTTTGGTAAATAATCAAGGAAACAGGTTGGAAGACCAGGCAGACGCTCTCGGTACACATTTTCAGTATGTATCTAGCTCCGCGCACTATACACATACATTCCTTAAACACAAAGAAATAGAAGAACGGAAGACACTGGACCGCAAATGCAGAGGAAACGAACTATACAACTGTCCATTCAACATTGCCGAGCTTAAAGCAGCATTGAACGCATGCAAAAGCTCTGCGCCGGGAGCAGACAGGATTATGTATGACATGATCAAGAATATACACACGGACACACAGATAACATTGCTCGCACTTTTTAATCACATTTGGGCAGCGGGACACCTTCCAGCGACATGGAAGGAAGCTATCGTTGTCCCAGTTCTGAAACAGGGTAAAGACCCATCCCTGGTAACAAGCTACCGTCCGATAGCACTTACAAGCTGCTTATGTAAGCTTTTCGAAAAAATGATAAATCGCCGTCTTATGCATTTCCTAGAATCAAACAACATGCTTGATCCATACCAGTGTGGATTTCGAGAAGGCAGGTCCACAACCGACCATCTTGTGCGCATTGAAGCAAACATACGCGATTCATTTGCTCATAAACAATATTTTTTGTCAGTTTTTCTCGACATGGAAAAGGCCTATGACACCACATGGCGCTATGGCATTATCAGAGACTTATCAGGAATGGGTATCCGTGGCAACATGCTTAGCGTAATTGAAAGCTATCTCTCACACCGAACTTTCCGAGTTAGAATTGGTAATGCCCTCTCTAGGCCATTTACACAGGAAACCGGGGTACCTCAGGGTGGTGTACTTAGCTGTACCCTTTTTATTGTTAAAATGACCTCTTTACGCTCGTTTATCCCACAAAGTATGTTTTATTCGGTATATGTTGATGATGTCCAGATTGGATTTAAATCGTGTAACATCGCAGTCTGCGAGCGACACGTTCAGTTTGGATTGAACAAAGTCTCAACATGGGCAGATCAGAACGGCTTCAAGCTGAATCCACAGAAAAGCTCCTGCATCCTCTTTACAAGAAGAGGGGCCTTGTCCCAGAGCCCAGTATCCAGCTCCATGATCAGTGCTTACCTCTGAACACACAGCATAAATTTCTTGGTGTCTTGCTTGACTCTAAACTTACATTCATTCCGCATATAAAGTATTTGAAAGCCAAATGTTTGAAAACAATGAACATCCTTAAAATTCTTGCGCACACGACATGGGGCAGTGACAGGGGCTGCTTAATGAACCTGTACAGGAGCCTCATACGGTCACGTCTGGACTATGGGTCTGTGGTGTATCACACTGCCGCTCCAAGTGCACTGAAGATTTTAGATCCTGTCCACCATTTAGGCATTCGCCTGGCCACAGGCGCCTTCAGGACAAGTCCTATACAGAGTTTATACGTAGAGTCTAATGAGTGGTCACTCCACCTGCAAAGAACATATATAAGCTTCACATATCTCCTCAAAGTGCAGTCTAATCCTGAACACCCGTGTTATAAAACTGTTAAAGATTTCACGTCTGACACGCTATTTCAAAACCGACCTTCAATGAGAAAACCTTTTACACTACACGTGAGGGAGTTGAGCGAGGATATGAATGTCCCACTAGATTTGCACCCACTGATGGCTCCAGCAAGGCTGTTGCCGCCGTGGCTGTGGCAAATGATAAAATGCGACACGTCATTTGTCGAAGTTACAAAGCACGCTCCTGTGGAACACATCAGAATGCACTTCCGAGAACTTCAATTAAAATACCAATGCCCAGAATTTTATACTGACGCATCAAAGTCCAATGCTGGCGTGTTTTATGCAGCAATTGGTCCATCTTTCTCAGAATCTGATGTATTGCAACCCGAAACAAGTATCTTTTCCGCGGAGGCATACGCATTAATGTCGGCTGTAAAACACATAAAGGAATTAAAACTTGAAAAAGCTGTCATATTTACAGACTCTCTCAGCGTAGTAAGAGCTTTAGTGTCTCTACGGAAACATAAAAATCCAATAATCAATGACCTTTACTCATCTCTGTGTACTATGTACGCATCTAACCAATATATCGTAATATGTTGGGTGCCAGGGCACAGAGGCATAGTGGGCAATACGCTTGCAGACGAACTTGCTACATCCATATCTACGAGAACCTGCAACTCTACCGTAGCAATCCCTCCCACAGACTTGAAGCCTTTCTTCCGCAATAAGCTGAAAAACTTTTGGCAATCCATCTGGGACCATGAAACCTCCAACAAACTTCATTCAATCAAGCCGCACCTACGAAATTGGCCTTCGGTAACAAAATCGCGACAAACTGATGTCGTGCTTTGTCGACTGCGAATAGGACATGTGTACGGCACTCATTCTTACCTGCTCACTGGTGGTGAACCTCCACTTTGTGGTAGGTGTGGTGAGAGGCTGACCGTTCTCCATGTCTTGGTAGAGTGTCGGGAACTAGAGGCTGAACGAAATAAGCACTTTCCTATAGCACACCGATGCCACATTCCCCTTCATCCGGTTTTGTTTCTTGGAAAAGAACCAATTTTTGACTATAAATCAGTGTTACAATTTTTACAAGATGTCGACTTATTGCGCGTTATAAGCCCACGTGATTCGTAGCGCGTCCTCTCAATGGAGGCTGCTACTACGATAGTTGTGACCTGTATGGCACATGCCTCCAGGTCCTTGTGCTTAAGGGCCCTGGTGAGGCACTAGTGCTACCTCTTTTAATATATCACCTCTTTTTAATACACCGTTTCTTCATAACATGTCATGTACCATCATCAACTTTTAATGCATATATAATTGCGGACATTTCAACGAATCTTAGGCCTCTATACAGCCATGTCTTAATCCATGTCCTTTATCCATGTCTTAATATTAATTATTCATCCACCCATAGCAGCCTATTACCATACATAGCATTGGCGCTCTTTGGCCACATCTGGCCCTTGCGCCAATAAACCCCAATAATCATCATCATCATCATCAAAGGTGCCACAGCCAAACCCAGGCTTGGGGGAAGGTAGAAAAATTGAGGGAAAAAAAAGCTTAGCTTTTAAGAAACAAGTGCTCGCGATCCAAACAGATGAAGATCAATGTTCCCTATATCATTTTATTCTGCTAAAAATTAACCAGACAGTAGTTTTGCCTGCTCTCTTCAGAGTCTACTCTCTAGAGATAAAGTGTTGAAAGCAACGATATCATTCATAGTCTCCAGCAGCCATGGCCTAGTTGTAGAGCGCCCGCCTCGGCTGCGGGTTCGATTCCCACCACCGCCAGGCACTTACTGCTTCAAATAGGCACAAGTGTACCCCGGCCTCGCGTTCGCCTTTCTTCAGGTGTGATGCACATGGGAAAGGATCCTGCGCCCAAATTCCTGTCGAAACCCTCATGAGCACAAAAAAGTGATGTTTGGGCCGCTCCCACGGCGGCCATTTCCCATGTGGTGCCTCAAATGCACCTATTGAGGTGGGGATGTTTTACCGGTAGGCACCCGGCGGGCAGCACTTGCCTCCCACAGCTGCGGCAGATGCTCTTCAGCAAGACCATCTATGGTTGGATAAGCAGGCATGCCCAGAGACAACTAGTAAATCTCTATTGAGCCCCCTTTTTTAGAGATGTGAACAACCCCATGTGAGCCGAGCACCAAGCTAGGGGACCTCTACCCATTGAAAAAAAAACAGTGGGTTTCCAGTGGCACCAGGATTTGAACTCGGTACCTCCCGAATACAAGGTGGATGCTCTACCGCTACGCAACCGCTGCAGTATAGTCAATACGTGTGTGTGTGTGTGTGCGTGTGCGCGATATAGTACATAGGCATAGTTAAATGCCAATGAATATGTCTCCTTCCTGGCTGTTCAGCTTTCTAGATCTTAACTTAATTTTCACAGCCTCATGGAAAACATACAAGCTGGGTTTTAATGTATTATGTATACATACCTCATGCAGCATGGCAGGTTCTGGTTGCAGAACACTGGCCACCTGCCGTGATGTCTTCTCTCTGCACACATTGTCCTGAAATCCAGAAACCAATAACCTTGCGATTGTTCATCACCACACATCATAATTATTTAAATGTGTAGGCCACAGACTCATTAGCATTAGCACATGAAATATAAAGCTTTGTGAATTATCTAAGAGCAATGGCAAAGTTCTTTTTGAACACTTTTCTAGAGTGTTGAACAATACCTGAAATTAAACATAACCTAAGCTGCTACCTTTCTTGTCACTGACCCAGAACACAGACCTGGACTGAAAAGTAAGCAGCATTTGTGAGCTGGTATGTGAACATATGTCTGGACTAGAAAAAAAGGTTGGTTGGGAACGGAATGTAATAATGATCCAGCATAAGTACGAGAAACATCAAACACTGACTTTTCATTTCATAGATAACCTGAAGTGTGAACGTTTTTCAGACTAAATTCAAAGCAAGCTTACACCATATTTGAAGCTTTATATCATGCAAAAATTTGTATAACACTACATGGTGCTCTTAATCTGAAATGCATAAGGTTACCTTGCTAGCCAAAATATTGCCGCCCATCTTTTGCCTCATGTGCATATGCAGAGCACTACATGCTATCACTACTACTGAGAACTAGTCAAAGTCCTAGAAACATGTAGTGATTATACTATTGCACTTTCCTGCACTAGAAGAAAACACCAGCTGTTTGCATAGGTCAAAATGTTCAGGAGTATATTGACTCATACTTGCTCCACACTTATTTTACAAGCATAGTAGAGAGCTACTGATTGATAAAGGGTGCGAGGATCCAAATATGAATGGGAGTGTCAACAAATTTGACGGGAAGTATGAACAGCAGTGAGTGCTAATAAACATGACTACGAATGAAATTTAGCGACACTAAGTTTCAGTGAATGCGATTATGAAAATAGGTGGGGGTCTGCAAGTGTGAGTGAATGTAATGCGAGCGAGTGCCAGTGAGTGGTTGTGGATGTAAGAATTAGCATTACAGGGCCCCAATAAGTGCCAATGGAAGCAAATATATGAATGCTGTAAATGCAAATGTGAACAATTGTAAGTGCACAAGAGTGTGAACGAGTGCAAGCCTCCGAGAATATTGGTGAGCAAGTATGAGCGAGTATCCTCTTATTATGCCTATGGCTGTTTAAAGCAAAGGAGATATAATAATCTACTGGTGTCATGTCCGAAGGTCAGGCAATGAAAAAGCGATATAAAGGGATCCAGATATTTTGAAAACCTCAAGTCCATCAATGTACACATAAATCTACACATGAGCAGTTTTGAATTCTGGTCCATTGGATTGTGGCTGACAACACTGACTATTTGTTTTTGTGACCTTGTGCTCTGTGGCAGACTGTCGCAGCCGCTGAACTACTGTGGTGGGCAAAACTTCCATAATTTTGAATGGGAAGTAACAGCTAGTGCTACACGCACATTTTTTTTTAGCCTGTGTCGGGCATTTTTTGTCCCTTGCTGTTAGTGCTGTTATCACAACGAATCCCAATTAGCTCAATTTACCATCCTGTTAACTATACTGCTACTGCTTTAAAACATAAGTATTAATCAAAGATTACACACTATTTCTTGCACTGCGAGAGAGATTTTTCTCTCGGGAAAGAATTAAAATGATATTGCAGTGAAAGCTCTACTCAAGCAATGTCGCTGAGGAATCTGCACTGTAGACATATTAGCAAGATTCGATGCATTGCGCAACAATGCCACCTAGTGCTCACCAATGATACAGAAGCTAGATTTTAGACGAGCAGTAATGTGCAAAGAAGCAAAGAAAAGCTTATCTGCAGGAACTAGTGAATGGCCACACAGGCAGTACAACGTGCACTAACATGCACTAAATGTGCACAGCACACTAACAAAGCAGTACATAGGCAAACTATAAATTCTATTACATAACACACACTCCTCATTCCCTTGGTTTGATTATTTTAAATTATAATTCAGCATAAAATACAAGACACCAAAACTCAATATCATAAAATTTACACTGTAGCATTTCATGCCAAGTTAGATTTGTATCAGACTTGACTACACAAATAATCAGCACTGCATAACGCATAGCCATCTCTAACAAATAAAAATGACAATGCCAATGAATTTATCACCTCATATGGCTTCATTGGAGCTCCATGCACTGATCTCTTTGTCAGCAGTAGGTTATTGCTGCAAACATAGGCAGCATGACCCTAAAGGGTAATTAAAGAACAGTGCAGTCATTAAAAGTGCATTCCCATATTGTCCAATAGCCACTGGTAAAAGAGTAAGGCCATTTAAGCTTTGCAAGGTTTTGTTTTTGACATAACAAAGGTTTGCTGTAAATTAAAACCTTTAGTTGCTTTAGACAAATTGCTGCAGCTATTCCGACCACCATGTGCTTAGGGATGTGCATAGATAACTGTGCAGTTAAAGGTGAACAGGGGAAAGTTTTGCACAATGTGAGGTCAGTGTATGAGCAATACAGAACTATCATTTATTATTTGTTTATTAGGATACAGCTACACGTGTAGTCAGATGAAGACAAAATATTAATCTGCTGCTGCATGCTTAGGCGAGAAATAACATATCAAGTAGTATGGATGCAAATAATGTCAGCTTCCAAAAAAATGTCATGATAGAATAACTGACAAAATGCAATTCAAAATCATGAAATTTTACTCCCCATAGAATACCACCATGGCATATTACATACCTGTGAAGGCAGCCTTGCTCCATGAAGCCCTGCCTTCACTGCCTGCACAATGGAGGCCTCCATGGAATCTGCAAGGTGCAGATTCACATAAGCACAATCAGAATGGTTGCATCTACACCCCACATGAAGCACAATCAATTGTACTGACTAGCACTAATCTAAAAACTTGCATGCTGAGGCATCTTACTATACCATTTATGCACAAGGACCGATAGCAGACTTGTGTGAGGAAACAAGAACACTGAAAAAATAAATTCCAAAAGAAGGGGACACAGGCATTTACAAATAAAACATTGCTTACTCAGCCTCTCTTCAAGCAAATCTTGGAGTTTGACGTTACGCTGCCGCTCTTCAAGTCGTTGCTGCTCCGAAATTCGCAGCTTGTTTTGCAGTGCCAAAATCTTGCTTTCTGCTTTCTTCAGGTGTTTTCGCGGCACTAACTCCTCGTCGTCACTGCCCGAGTCGGAACCTTGTCCCATTTTTTTCCGAAATATGCGGCCCATCCTCAGTTTTTTTGCAGCTTCAGTGCGGCGCCTTTTTTATTTTGTTGTTGCATCCTAGTAATAAGGTAAATGGCAAGAGGAAAATGAAGGTGCATGATATCTGTTTCAGCAAACTTTGCAATTGTTAAAGCATTATTGTCATTATTATTACCTGAAGGGTTGGCTTCTGCCTGTGGCGATATGCCTGGCCAGTTTCCTCAAACACATCCATTGGCACAGGCCTATGCTGTTTGGTCATCCTAGCAATTAGGTCAGCTTTGTCGCCTGAAGGATAATGTAAGAAAAATACTCATTACAATAAAATGTGGCATTTCCAATGGTCATCAAAGTTACCGATTAAAAAGCAAGAAAAAATAATAAAAAGACACAGGGTAGAGACATTATGGAGGTGCTAAATATAACTGAGGAACTCCACAAGTCATATAGAAAAGGAATAAAAGTAACAACCGGAAGCAATAAGTGCCCAAAACAAGCGTACCCCAGCTTAGGCATTTTGTTGGTTCACATCCCACAACATGTTTCTTAACAAACGTTATGTATTGATGCAGCAAGTTTGCGTTCTTTTGAACACATGAAACACTGAAACACGTGTCAAATGACAAAGATGACAAATATGAGGTCTGTTGAGCTAAAATTTTCGGCAAAGTGGGCAACGCGACCCGATTTCAGGCGACGTAACGCATGGCGAGCATATGCAAGGTTAGATTTAATTTCTTTTACAATTATTTTCCCGTTTCCGTTATCGGACCGTGAGTTGTATGTGATATGACAAGAACGGGGCCGCGATTTTGTTAAAAAAACGCCTTACGCGCGATTCTATGCCACCCTTATCCACTGTTCACAGTCATGAACACATTGATAACGCGGGCGGAGCGTCACTTTGACTACTGTAAAGCGAGAAGGAAGACCGTCGGCAAAGGCATCGCGACAAAATCGCAGCACTAATCTCACTGATCAGAAGGATTCGTTACAATAACCGGACCCAATAAAAGAACGCGCACGCGGCGCTGTGCACATGCTCCATTTAGCGACATGGAGGCTGCATGAAATATAGCGCAAAGCACTTCGCTCGGCCTCCGCGTGAAGCAAAGAGAAGTGTTGAAAGTGAATACAAAGAATGATTAATACTCACATCCCAACACCATGACGTTTCCGGAGTAGAAGCCTTCCTCGCCTTCGTAGCCCTTTCCACTCTGTCGCCAATAAACTTGCTTATTGCAGGCGAGGTCGTTCACATCATTTGGTTGGTAATCTTTGATCAGGCTTACGGAGACGATCGCCTTACCTCCGTCCTCATACTCGACATACGCGTACGTCGGGGCTGTCATGTCAATGCACAACTACACCACTACACAAATAAGTACACTATATACGCAGATTAAATCACTACAGAAATAAATAAATACGATATGTACAAAAGAATGAAAGAAAGTAATCTCAAAAGTAGCACAAATACAAAAGTAAAGATAAAGCAAGTTAACTACGCTATACACGAACGGCCCTATACAAATAAATTAAGCTATACACTTATATAAATACTGAAGAGAAAAAACAATCACGACACTACACTTAAATTAAGATATATTAAAAAGCGAGATATAGAAAAAGAGAGAAATATATATATATATATATATATATAATATAATATATAATATATATAATATATATATATATATATATATATATATATATATATATAAGAATATGAATAGACAAATATGGCGACGGAAGCAGCGACGATAGCAGGGCTAGGGTAGCGAGGCTTTAAACAAAGACGTACGCGCGGCTTTATAGTCTTCTACGGCATGTAGGCACGCATAGACTGCTGACACCTTATGCAAATTTATGGGGGTGCTGAATGTGCGTGCTTTGTGTTGCCACATTGTAGTGGTGATACAAAGTTTTTTAAACTTTTATAAGTACTCTTTAAGACATGGCGGCCATGACGCATATTTTGCAATCACTTCCGTCGGGTGCATACCAAAAAACATAGCCTTTGATATCTGCTTTTATTACTCAATTGTATCAATGTTCTGTGGATTCAAATATTACCTATTTGCAAAAAATAAAGCACTCATTTAACTATCGCGTTACCTTATCTGGATATTAGCCTTTTTGAGGATGCACAATGCCGTTGAAACTAGAATAGAACTATAGGCGGTGTCTAAAACTTGACGTCTATGTCGTATTTCTTCTCAACCATTTCCGCCGCCTACAGCAAACAACAGCATGGCCTTCAAGATTCATGTTTGTAACATAGAGGGGCCGTCGCTGGGGCGTAGATTCGGACGCCACCTGTCCCGAATATTAAATCTCAAGCCTAATCCCTAAACCTCACGTGAAGTGCTTCACAGAACATAAAGACCTGTTCGTGTCTCACGTGTTCAGGTGTGATTAACAGAGTTATTCATATGAACAAACGGCTTGCATAATTACGTGATGTGCTTCTTCCACATTATACGTTATGAATAGGGCTTAAAGGCTCCCTTCAGTGAAGGGAGACAGGTGTGATATGTGTGCCCAATAATCGCGATTAAACCGTTCTTTGAAAAATAAGAGAACTTGAATTGGCCAGCAAAGAGCACTAGCTGGTAATGAAATACCTTCCAGCGCTTGTCGAATGGGTGCCGCAGTGCTATACAGTTGCCCTTGCCAAGGGAAGGCCGAGCGCCCTCCTTAAAAAAATGTATGGAGTGCCGGGTCTCCTCCCCCCCCCCCAAACACACTCCCCTCGCCTGATTTTAAGCACTGGTTATGCAACAAATCTTCTATGCGTCTCTTTCCTCGTGTATGGCAGTCTGCATTTAGCTGCTTGTGCCTGGCACTTAGCCAGGGTGCATTTTTGTCACAGCAGTGATTCAACTCTCAATCATGACCGGAGTAAAAACCTCCTAGGCCTGAGCTCTTAGCAGTTAAGAAAAACGGCATTATAATTTGGTAAAAATAACAAAGCGCTGTCGTTTCTGTTTTTTTACAAAATAAAGTACTTAAACCATTTCAATGCGGCTGATGAGAAGACGTAACAAGTGGGAACGCAAGCTAGGTAATGGGCACGCAAGGTTCATTATGATACCCATCCTATTTTTTATCGCCAGCTGTCTCTCTCTCTCTCTGTCTCTCTCTCTTTAGCGCAGCTTAATGTTCATGTGATCCATTATATACAAAGAGCGCGCGCGCGCATCGTGCGCTCTCACTGGGCTTCTTCGATTATCCGCCCTGACAGACCCGGACTGCCCGAAGCAGTACTTTCAACCAATGAGCGTTGCGTGCATGTGCAGCTTCTCGGACACGTCCGGGACTGTCAGAGACGAATAACCGAAGAGGCCCACTGTCCCGAACGTAGTCACGTGGTCCCGTTGTGGGCCTCTTCGATTATCCGCCCCTGACAGACCCGGACTGCCCGAAGCAGTACTTTCAACCAATGAGCGTTGCGTGCATGTGCAGCTTCTCGGACAGTCCGGGACTGTGAGAGACGATATAACCGAAGAGGCCCACTGTCCCGAACGTAGTCACGTGGTCCCGACAACGGGCCCACGTTAGCTGTGCTAAATGATAAGACTTTTTGCTAATGAAGTGGTCTAAGCACTTTTGCTGTCGACTATAGAATTACCATGATATGTTGGAACCATACGTGCGCATACCGAAGGCAAGATGCTTAATTGAAGTTGAACGTACGGTATTTCTTTCCTGCTCCCCCCTCCCCTCCCCCCCACACACATAGTCTCATTTCTTTAATATAATGTATATCACACGAACTTTGAGCTGCCCTAAAGAGAGATAAAGAGACAGGTGGAGATAAAAAGATAGAGTGGGTCTAAAGTTAATGACCCTTGCGTGCACCTTGGGGAAACTTGTTACGTCTTACCATCAGCCATATTCCCCGCAGGGGCGTCTGCGTCAGCAGGCGTTTGGTGTGTTGCGACACCACGGACCCGAGCACATGGGGGTTGGACCCTTCCGCGTCTAACCGTGCGTGGCTTACCGTGTCCGGGGAAAAGGGGATCCTGGAGGTTGAGCCGAAGCCGGGAGTTTGGACCTTTATGGCCCCCCGGCGGAGGCAACACACCTCTTTGGCCTTGGCTTCACGTAGACGGCACCCCCGGACTGACCCACCCGGGGGAAATCGGTAGTTGCCTTTTCCTGTCTCTCTCTCTCTCCCTCCAACCTTCGTCTTTCTCTCTTACTTTCCATCTCTCCTGTCTTCTCTTCACTTCGTTTTACTTCCTATTTTCCAGGCAGCAAGGGTTAACCTGGTGTAGTTTATTCATCCTTGGGTCTATTATATTAGGTTATAGTGACTATGTACAGCTGGCGTCTGCATCTCCTTCGGGTCTTGTAGCGTCCCCTTGTTGGGCTCGGTGGTGGGCGGCTGGCATAGTTACCGAAATCATTGTTAGCTTATGGCTTTTTCTTCATTCCCCCGACTCGCTGATCGCTCTCACAAACGAGGGCGCACCGAAGATATTTTTGAATTCCATGGCAACAGATTGCAAATCTTCCCCCGATTTCATGTGATCCATTCTGATAAACCCGAAAAGACGGTGAGAATGATCTCACCCTTTCTTGTTTCGAAAAGTCTGACGAAAGCTCTTGGAGCAGGCTACAAAGCATCGAAAATGGCTAGCGGCGACCTCCTTTTGGAGCTCCGCGATGCGAAACAGCACGAAAAGCTTCCTAACCTAGTGTCATTCGGGGAGATCCCAGTGACAATATCCCCGCACCGAACTATGAACACCAGCCGTGGTGTTGTCTCCGACGATTACCTCATGGAACTGACAGAAGCTGAACTGTTGGAAGGCTGGAGCGAGCAAAACGTGATCACTGTTAAACGAATCATGCTAAGACGGGACGGCAAAGAGATCAAAACCAAACATATAGTACTTACTTTTGGCTCAAGCATCCTGCCCGAGACAATCGAGGCAGGCTATGTAAAGCTACGGGTCAGACCCTATGTACCAAATCCTCTTCGTTGCTTCAAGTGCCAGCGTTTCGGCCACAGTTCCCAGAACTGCCGAGGCCGACAGACATGTGCTAAATGTAGTTCCGGTGACCATGCCTCTGAAACATGCGAAAACTCTCTCCACTGTGTGAACTGTGATGGCGAGCACGCCGCATACTCGCGGTCGTGCCCGTCCTGGAAAAAAGAAAAAGAAATTGTAACGATTAAAGTAAAGGAAAATCTAACGTTCAAGGAGGCACGCAGGCGGGTATCCTACCTGCCAAAGAACACCTTTGCCGAAGTGGCGCGTCAGGGGGCAGCGTCGCAACGGCTTCCGGCGGCTGTCCGGCCCCCACACAGTGAGCCGGCAGTGACGCCATCCGCCCCCCCGGCGGCTGCAGCTAACGCTGCTCCGCCAACTCACAAGAAGGGGCCATCAACCTCCGGGCTGGTGGCCTCAAGGGCCTCGTCCCTCGAAACGAGGCCTTCCCGTCAAAACAACCGCTCGCAAGAGCGCGTGTCCAGCGCCTCGCAAGAGGCGATGGACACAACAACCTGCCAGACAGCGCCGCAAGCGCCAAAGGAGCCGCGAGAATCTCGCGATCGCTCCAAAAAAGAAAAAGCCCGCATCACAGGGCCCGACAACGGCTCTGTAAGTTAAATTAGTCTCTTTTTTAAACACACAGCACAAAAAACACTTCCAACATGAATACACGAATAATACAATGGAACGTCAGAGGACTCCTACACAACCTCGATGACGTCAAAGAAATCCTACACAGGTTTAATCCTAAGGTGCTGTGTGTACAAGAGACACACCTTAAACCTACACAATCAAACTTTCTCCGGCAATACGCCATTTTTCGTAAAGACCGCGATGACACAGTCGTGTCTTCCGGTGGTGTGGCTACTGTAGTCGATAGAGGTATTGCCTGCCGGGAATTAAAACTTCATACGCCCCTAGAGGCAGTTGCTGTCCAAGGGGTGTTGTTTGACAAGCTGATCACTATCAGCTCTATATACATCCCTCTCAATTATCAGCTACATAAAACTGAATTCCAAAACTACATAAATGAACTTCCGGAGCCATATATAGTTGTCGGAGATTTCAACGCACATAACACTTTGTGGGGAGACTCACGTTGCGATGCGAGAGGTCGCCTAATTGAAAATTTTCTGTTCTCTTCAGGCGCATCATTACTTAACAAGAAAGAGCCTACGTATTACAGCGTTACACATAACACATATTCATCCATTGACCTAAGTATAGCATCGAGTACACTAATGCCATACCTGGAGTGGTCCGTTCTCAAGAACCCCTTTGGGAGCGACCACTTCCCAATTATGCTAGGCTTAACAGAACAAGACAGATGCTCGCCACACGTTCCCCGATGGAAGCTTGACTCGGCTAACTGGGAACTTTTTCGACAAATAACATATTTAGGCCGGGATGACATTGCCTCTTTTAACATAGACGATGCTGTGGCGTATATAACAGGTTTTATCATTGACGCTGCTGAAAGGTGCATACAACAATCTAATGGACTGGCTAATAAGCGTCGCCTGCCATGGTGGAACGAGGAATGCCAAAAAGCACGTAAACAGCAAAACAAAGCCTGGGGATTGCTTCGCAACTCCCCAACAGCTGAAAACCTGATTAATTTTAAGCAAGCAAAGTCGCAGGGCAGGAGAACGCGCAGACATGCTAAAAGAGAGAGTTGGGAAAAGTACATCTCCGGCGTAAATTCGTACACCGATGAAACGAAAGTCTGGAATAGGGTAAATAAACTAATAGGCCGGGAGTCACATCCCCTACCCTTAGTAAGTAGCCAAGGTGATAGCCTGGAAGACCAGGCGGATTGTCTAGGTGAACACTTTGAATATGTATCAAGTGAATCGCATTATACAGAAACTTTCCTGAAGTTCAAAGAACGCGAAGAACGGCAGCCCCTTAACCGCAAAGGTTCTTCGAGTGAGGCTTACAATCGACCATTTACCTTAGCCGAACTTAAAGCATCTCTCACATGTTGCAACAATTCGGCGCCAGGTGGCGATCGTATTATGTATGAAATGGTTAGATACCTACACCCTGAAACACTGAAAACACTCCTGTCTCTTTTTAATGCCATGTGGGCGGCTGGGTGTATCCCGTCCTCATGGAAAGAAGCCATAGTCATCCCGATACTTAAACAAGGCAAAGACCCGTCCTTAGCCAGCAGCTACAGGCCAATAGCTCTAACAAGCTGCCTGTGCAAGCTGTATGAGAAAATGATAAACCGGCGTTTAATCAGTTTCCTAGAAAATAACGAAACACTAGACCCCTTCCAGTGTGGCTTCCGAGAAGGTAGGTCGACAATAGACCACCTTGTTCGCATCGAGGCAAACATCAGAGATGCGTTTATTCATAGACACTTTTTACTTTCTGTATTTATAGATTTAGAGAAAGCGTACGATACGACATGGCGCTTCGGAATTCTGCGAGATCTTTGTGCGATGGGGGTCCGCGGTAATATGTTAAACACAGTCGAAAGCTACTTGTCTAACCGCACGTTTCGCGGAAGAGTGGGCAATGTTTTATCTAGAACATTCACCCAGGAGGCTGGTGTGCCACAAGGGGGCGTGCTTAGTTGCACACTCTTTATTGTAAAAATGAACTCCCTGTATACAGTTATTCCACGCAGCATGTTTTATTCTGTGTATGTTGATGATGTACAGATAGGTTTCAAATCATGCAACATTGCTATCTGCGAACGACAGGTACAGCTTGGATTAAACAAACTGTCTAAATGGGCTGATGTAAATGGATTTAAAATAAATGCAAAGAAAAGTACGTGCATACTTTTCTCAAACAAAAGAGGCATGACACCAGTGCCAAATCTCACGATTAATCAAGAGGAACTATCCGTGAGCAGTGAGCATAAATTCCTGGGACTAATTCTAGACTCGAAGCTTTCCTTTATCCCCCATCTTAAATATTTGAAGGCAAGGTGTCTGAAGACGATGAACCTTTTAAAAATGTTGTCGCGCACAACATGGGGTAGTGACCGAAAATTCCTCCTTAACTTCTACAACAGTCTTGTCCGCTCACGCCTTGATTACGGAGCTATAATTTATAATTCTGCAACGTCAAGTGCATTAAAAATTCTTGGCCCCGTTCACCATCTGGGCATCCGCCTCGCGACCGGTGCTTTCCGAACAAGTCCGATCCACAGCCTCTACGTAGAGTCGAATCAGTGGTCACTTCATCTGCAGCGTTCATATAGTAGTTTTACATATTTTCTTAGAGTACACGCGAACATTGAACATCCCTCTTATTCAACCATAAACGACATGACCACTGCCACACTCTTCGAAAATCGACCGGCATCGAGAAAACCGTTCTCTTTGCGTGTGAGGAATCTTAGTGAGGAAATGGGTGTTCCGTTGCTTGAACACTGTCTTATGGCTCCAGCGAAACTGTTACCGCCGTGGCAGTGGCAGCTCATAGAGTGTGACACATCATTCGTAGAGGTCACTAAGCACGCACCAGAGGCACATATCAAAATGCATTTCCTTGAACTCCAGTCCAAGTACATATGCACAGAGTTTTATACAGACGCTTCTAAGTCACGTGACGGGGTGTCGTATGCAGCCGTCGGCCCATCCTTTTCGGAATCCGGTGTACTCCACCCGGAAGCAAGTATCTTTACGGCTGAGGCTTATGCACTATTGTCAGCTGTGAGGCATATAAGGAAATCTAAACTTCAAAAATCAATCATATTTACAGACTCTCTAAGTGTCGTAAACGCTTTAAAGTCACCCTGTAAACAGAAAAATGCTATACTCATTGAGCTCTATTCCGTACTGTGTAGAGCGTCTAACCAGCATATCATCTAACCAGCATATATCTAACCAGCATATCATTATATGCTGCGTGCCTGGCCATAGAAGCATTGAGGGTAATGTGCTAGCTGACCGAATGGCTACGTCAATAACATCGCACGCTACCAATCCTACAGCTACTGTTTCTGCAACAGATTTGAAACATTTCTTGCGTAAGAAATTGCGAAGCCATTGGCAACGCCTGTGGGATGAAGAAACAAATAATAAGCTTCACTTGATTAAGCCACAGTTAGGTTTCTGGCCCTCCGCAACGAGAACACGGCGAACTGATGTCCTGTTCTGTCGTCTCAGAATAGGTCATACATTTGGCACCCATAGTTTTTTGTTGACCGGGGATGAACCACCAACCTGTGGTAGATGTGGTGAGAGGCTAACCGTCCTCCACGTTCTCCTGGAGTGTCGGGATGCCGAAGCAGATAGAAAAAAACATTTCCCTGTAGCTTACCGCTATCATGTCCCTCTGCATCCCAGTGTGTTTCTTGGTGAGGAACCGCTGTTTAGCACCAAAGCAGTCCTCGCTTTCTTAAACGACGTGGTACTGCATGTTATAAGCCCAATAAATTCATAGCACATCCTCCCTCCAGAGGATGCTGCTGTGATAGTAGTTTTGTATAAGCACATGCCTCCAGGCCCTTGTGGTTCAAGGGCTCTGTTTAGGCAGTAGTGCTTCTGTCCAATTACTACATTTTAAATATTTTAAATATCGTGTCACTCTTTCTCAATGCATTCTTCATTTCATAGTACACCTCATTAGTCATTTGCATGATCTTAGTACCTGTATATTTTACGCACTTTACAGCGATTATTTTTAGGCCCCTTTACAGCCACACTTCATCAACTTCACAGAATTCATCGCTCGACTGCACACTCACAAACACTGGCATGGCGCTCTTTGGCCATAACTGGCCCTTGCGCCATAAAACACCACACATCATCATCACCATCAGCCATATTGAAATGGTATTGGTACTTCATTTTGTAAAAAAAATAGAAACGGCTTATAATGTACATCACACGAACTTTGAGCTGCGCTAAAGAGAGATAAAGATACAGGTTGAGATAAAAAGATAGAATGGGTGTAAAGTTAATGACTCTTGCGTGCACCTTGGGAAAACTTGTCACGTCTTACCATCAGCCACATTGAAATGGTATAAGTACTTCATTTTGTAAAAAATAAAAACGACTGCGTTTTTTTTTACCAGTATATATGGCTGTTTTTCTCAACTGCTAACAGCTCAGGCCTGGGCTATTACTACGGTCATGAGTGCGAGTTGATGAATCAATTCTACAAAAATACACCCTGGCGAAGTGCCAGGCACAAGCAACTAAATATGGACTAGCTACCATACGAGGAAAAAATATGTTTCGGAACGTATACTGCAGAAGAAGCAAGGTACGTAATTATAGAAGCCGTTTGTTCACATGAGTAATGCTGTCAATTACACGTAAACACGCGAGACAAAAACAGGTCTTTATGTTCGGCGAGGTAGTTCACGTGAAGTTTGAGATTTCATATTAATTACAGGTGGTGTCCGAATACACGCCCCCGCCCCAGCGACGGCCCCTCTATGTTACAAACACAAATCTTGAAGGCCATGCTGTTGTGTGCTGTAGGCGGCGGAAATGGTTGAGAAGAAGTACGACATAGACGTCAAGTTTTAGACACCACCTATAGTTCTATTCTAGTTTCAACGGCATTATGCATCCTCAAAAAGGCTAATATCCAGATAAGGTAACGCGATAGTTAAATGAGTGCTTTATTTTTTGCAAATAGGTAATATTTGAATCCACAGAACATTGATACAATTGAGTAATAAAAGCAGATATCAAAGGCTATGTTTTTTGGTATGCACCCGACGGAAGTGATTGCAAAATATGCGTCATGGCCGCCATGTCTTAAAGAGTACTTATAAAAGTTTTAAAAACTTTGTATCACCACTACAATGTGGCAACACAGAGCACGCACATTCAGCACCCCCATAAATTTGCATAAGGTGTCAGCAGTCTATGCGTGCCTACATGCCGTAGAAGACTATAAAGCCGCGCGTACGTCTTTGTTTAAAGCCTCGCTACCCTAGCCCTGCTATCGTCGCTGCTTCCGTCGCCATATTTGTCTATTCGTATTCTTATATATTTATTTTTCTCTCTTCTAATATATCTCGCTCTTTATATATATCTTAATTTAAGTGTAGTGTCGTGATTGTTTTTTCTCTAAGTGTATAGCTTAATTTATTTGTATAGCGCCGTTAGTTAACTTGCTTCATCATTTGTTTCTGTGCACGCTTTCATTGGTTTTTTTCTCCGTGCCGTTACGGTGACACCGTAGTGCCGTGGTCTCTTGGCGCCTCCCAATGGAGCCTCCTGCTCGGAAGAAGAGGAAAAGGTATCTTCACGTTGGCCAAGTCTTTGACGTTCCCTTATCGACACGCCGCTACAGATTGCGTCACATGTCACAGCCGACGGTGCCAGGGAATGCTTCGAACGCAGCCGAGCCTGATCTATCGTGCTCGTTTGACGCCTCTCCGCAGCTTTCAGAAGATGAAGTCGGCGTCTCATCAGCTGGCCGTCAGACCGACAATACATGCCCGGCCACAGACGAAGACACCGACAGCGTGCCATCGGATCCAGTACCGCCGATAGACGTTGCTCAAGCGCTCGCAACGGCCCTTCGCGAGTATGGCACGGCCACTCTTCCTGGATCGACAACAACCAAAGCAGGCGCAATCGTAATGATCCTATCTTTTGTTGTTACGCATGGGCTGCCTTGGGACACCGTGGACAGTTTGTTGCGTCTAATCGAGGCATTGTTTGGGTTTGAAGGTGACATGCTGCCTCGAAGCAAGTACCTACTGCGGAAATTGTGGAATCCAACCGTGCATACGGCCGTGACTCGCCATTATTACTGTAATATTTGCGGGAGTCAACTGGAGGAGCTACGATCAGATACAGTGCGCTGTGAAGCGTGCCAAACAGACATGAAAGTCTCGCTATTGAATGATGCAGGCTGCTTTTTCAGCATCTTGAACATCAAACAGCAACTTGTCAGACGATTGCCAAGTGCAAGGACGTTCTGTTCAGTCAAATGGAAAAAATTGAGCAAGGACTACAAAGCGAATCGGTGAGTGACATCACCAGTGGTGCTCTTTACAAGAGTCTTAGGCAGAGTGGAAAGATAAACCCCAAGGACTTTACGCTCACGTTCAACACTGACGGAAGCCCTGTTTACAAATCGTCGAAAGCATCAGTATGGCCCATCCAGTTCACTATAAATGAACTTCCGCCAGTA
This sequence comes from Dermacentor silvarum, assembly GCF_013339745.2. NCBI lineage: Eukaryota > Metazoa > Arthropoda > Arachnida > Ixodida > Ixodidae > Dermacentor > Dermacentor silvarum. Next base: position 278,720,371 of record NC_051154.1, on the reverse strand, counting down.
GTGCGCCGCCAAACCCCAGTTTTGGCTGGATTGTGGTTCGGCCACAAACATCCGGACATGATGGTCTTTATGGAGAAATTTGTGGATGCATTGCAGGCTGTTGGAATTGTTGGGTGGCAGTATGGAACGGAAACTGTGAGATCAAAAGTTCATGCCATCTGCTGTTCAGTTGATGTGCCAGCCCGTGCAGCAGTGACAAACCAGACGCAGTTTAATGGAAGATTTGGCTGCTGCTGGTGCCTGACCTGTGCAGAACACATTGAAGGTATGGCTTTTTTAACTTTATTCCTTGATTATTAGATCTCGCTGATTCAGATGTGCCCACTAGTTTGAGTGACCATATGCCATTTTGTCATGAGGATGTGTTGGAAAATGCCTTGCCACAATAATTAAGCTTAATTAGACTCCAAAAATTGCAGATCAAAGTTGATTTCACATTGATTACTATAAGGTTTTACTTTGTGTGATGATACCTTCGAAGAATTTATTGCGACTTCGTTGAATTGGATGCTCTTCTTCAAGTAGTTTATGGAATGCATAAGTTTTGTCCACATGTTTACAGTGTGGTGCATGCTCTGCATTATGTTCTGTTTCATAGCATGCATAGAGCAGTTGTGTGAAAGTTCTCTGCTCCTGCATTCACCTATTTGGAAGTGCAGCTGCTGCGCAACTTCTTATAGTGAGAGGACACAGCACTGCATTATTGACTGGTGCTATGGGTAGCACAGTATGGGGGTAGTTGCGTTTAGTAGGGCTATTTCTTTACCTAGACTTCATGCATGCTTGTTTAGATGAGTGTAGTGCCAGGCAGAGGCTATTGCATCGTGTGCTGCTCTTGGCTCGTTGGGACGTAGCTAATCGGAGCAGACTGCGCGCTTAGTGGCTGTGTATATGCCCTTGCCTGAAAGTAAATGCGAATGTATGAATTTACGTTCGTCAACACATATAGACAAAGTGCACCTAAATGCATTGTGAATGCGCAGTGTCCGAACACAATTTATCAATGCATATTGTACAGCGCGAAGTCTGAAACGGCCCGCACCATCCATGAGTAAGGTAATTTTTTCTTGAAAGATTAGCTCACCTGCCTCTGGGACACATGGTCACGCCAGCACTTCGTTATCGTCGCTGTATCAGCGCCGACAGTCGCAGACATAATTGCGCCATGTATTTGCAACACCAGCCTGCATGTTTATCGTCTGCTGCCTACACTCACCGAAATCGCAGTGCAGAAAGTGTAGTTTTCATGCTACACTGTAAAAAAAATAGCTTCGTGTAGGTAGGTGGAGCTATACTTTTCTACACCAAAGAAAATAAAATAGCCCTAGTGTTTTGATTAAACTGATATAGTGGACTTACTTAATAGGTATTGATGGGCTAATTGGCGATTCATGATTTTGGTGAAGCAGCGCTCTTGCAAGAGGACTGCTCCTGGACACTTGGACATCCATCAGTCTTCATAATTCATGTTTATGTGAACAATTTTTTTCCAAGTGCGCTGCTTCACCAATCATGTTCAAGTGGGCTGTAGGCAGGTCAGTGGCATGTTTGAACTCAAGCCAGTTGCTGGGACTTGCCTAAAGTGACTTCGAGACTGCTAAAATTTTTTTGTTCCACTAGTTCTTGGTGCAGTGTAACATGATGAACAAGGAATATATTGAAGCAAGGTGTTAGACCGGGCTAGTTGGTAATCTAAGATGGTGTACATTGTGACAGCAGACAAGGGACGGAAAGGCATGATAGAGACAAGCGCATGATGAACAAATTGCACAGGCTGACACTTTTGAAAACATTCTACAGTGATGCAGATTGTTGCTAGAACAACAAGAACATGTGCTTCACATTTTTTTGCACATATTTGTTGAAAGGACTTAATTGCTTCCAGCAGACAACACAGCTTTTTCACTGCTAGTTACTGTTTAACTTATAAGTGCCAAGAGATATATAAATGGCACATTGCCTTAAAGTAAACCTCATACAGCCCTACAAAGTACCAGTAATAAACACTTTCTGTGAGATTTCTTATAACTTTTTCTGCTTTTGCATGTATGTAACAAAAAGTTATGGGCGTTTCCTTCATTGCAGGTGCTCCTCGGTACATCCAGACTGACTTTGTACTGAGAATGGAAGAAGGTGTCCTGAGAGACATGAAGCTTGCCCTTGAGCTCAATATGCCAGTGAATGGCATCAAGGGGCCATCGCCATTGATAAACCTTGATTTCTTCAATCCAGTGCTGAGCCAGGCAGTTGACTACATGCACTGTGTGCTGCTTGGAGTGGCACGGCAGCTTACTGAGTTTTGGCTGGACAGTGCAAACTCCCAGGAGCCGTTCTACATTGGTATGTATTGTACTGTGTTCAGATAGGAGACAGGAGTATGCCTGATAACATTCATGATATAGCTGGTACTGATGTTATAAATATGCAGCAGTTTTTGTGACAAATATCACTACATATCCTGTGCACGAGCCAGAATTACTGTATAAGAATATTTATGGGATGCAGTGCACTCGCTATGCTTCAAAATAGCAAAAAAAAAGCAGCAGCCAATTACTCCTGTACAGTGGGGAGTGCCGAGCATTGTCAAAAATATACCACTAAATTAGCAATTGGTCCAGTGTGGACACCTGCCTGGAAATAGCATTCAAAAGGAAATGTTTGAAGAGTATTGTAGGAATGCTCGTATGTAAGAAGTATACTTAACCAAAACAGATGTGTGGCTCAGCTGGGTTGTACTAGTCAATAACCGAGCTGATTGTGAAGTTAGAGCCAAAATTTTTGTCAGTACTTTAATTTCATGTGATATTCTGTGACAACTTGCATGTTATAATGCCTATGGAGAGCATGTAGCTTTAAGAAACATGTCATTACAGTATTGCCAGCCTTTGCTTGTTTAACTGTAAAGGCAATGTGCTCTCTGTGCATTGAGAAAATTTGATAGTTAATTGATGATAGTTTGGGTTTAATACCACTGCAGCCGACATTGGCATAATGCACCAAGCACTAAAATTGTTCTAGTAATGCCTAATGTCTAGATTGCTATAAATATTTGGCCTGACCACAGCTACCATACTATGCAAGATATGTAGTTTTTTTATGTTTGTGGCCGCATGGCATTGCATGAAAACTAGTATATTAATAAGCCATGGTTAACATCTAATCTTGTTATTTGAAAAACTAGGCATGTGATTACACTATTGCCAACCTTTGCAGGTATTGCAATTGGGGAGGTAAACATCCTCTTCGTAGCATAGATGAAATTTGTGGTGACATACTATGGCTTATCTTTGTGCAGGCGCTCCTTCAACTCTAGCCAAGCTGGACAAACGTCTCCTGAGTATCTGCCCACCCCACTGTTTCACACGGCTACCAAGGTCCTTGGCAGACAGGTGCTTCTGGAAGGCGAGCGAGTGGAAGAACTGGCTGCTCTACTACTCTCTGCCAACAGTACTTGGAGTGCTGCCACCGCGGTTCTGGAGGCACGTGTCAATGCTGGCGGAAGCCATTTTCACTATGCTCAAGAGTGAAATTTCACCAACTGATCTTCAGCGGGCAGGTAAATTGCTTTTTCGAATTTAGATTATCTTGCGAAATTTAGATTATTCTTAAGAGTAGTTACACGATCAGCCTGTTATTATTGAATGCTTGCTTCCAATGTTCCCTTGTCATGGTCATTAGCTGGTCCGTCATAAAACCTGCAGCCCCTTGCGACAGTTATTGACATTATGTGCACTTGCTCTAAATGTGTGTGCAAGAGTAAATCTTTCTAGTCTCCCCGAAAAACTACTGCATGGCAATTTGATTGCAAGGCTGCTTCAGACCAAAGTTACGTGTGTCATTATTAGAAAGAGAACAAAAATGAAAATGTTCAAGAACAATGTTGGGGGGCACATTTATTATGTGAATGTTTATTAAGTATACGCAGTATATACTTGTACACAAACTGAAGAGTAACAATGTGCATGCATTTGGTTAAAGCATAGGTGCAGATACAACCTTCTGTTGCCTATGCAACCTTCTGTGCACCATCAAAACGTCGCATAATATGTGACTTAGCCAATCAGTTCTGTGAAAGCTCGCGAGGTGGTCATTTATCTTAGTTAACCACGATACTTACTGGCTGAAGTAATCGACAAGCCCACAGACACTGGTTATGGCAGCGGCGCTGATTTGTCAATGAATTCGACCTTGTTCTACAAAATAGCCCCCCCCCCCCTGATTAGCTCGGATGGTAGAATGACAGCCCCTAAAAGTGCCTTTTCCTTGTTCAAGTCTGTAACACAAATGTTTTTTTCTAGTGCAAAGCTTTCTTCTTGACAAACCTTTGTTGCTTATGCTACAGTATGGTGGATGACGGTATTTCTCTTTCATGACTTATACAGCACACTGCTGCTGTGGCAGGTGGATTTTGTTTCTGATTGTTCGTTCACTCTGCATATTATGCTCCAAATTACCCTTCTCGATGCCACCTTTTGCCAGCAGTGCACCCAGTTGATAAGCACTCCTGCAGCCTCGTTTGCCTGCATGATTTTTTTTTTTTTGCAGCTGCATTTTGTCTGGTATTTTTGGTCACACGGATGTGGGAGCACTGTGCATATACATTAAGTTCACCCGCAGGGGCGTCTGCGTCAGCAGGCGTTTGGTGTGTTGCGACACCACGGACCCGAGCACACGAGGGTCGGACCCTCCCACGCTTAACCGTGCGTGGCTTAGCCGTGTTCGGGGAAAAGGGGATCCTGGGGGTTGAGCCGAGGCCGGGTGTTTGGACCTTTAAGGCCCCTCGGCAGAGGCAACACACCCCTTTGGCCTCGGCTTCACGTAGACGGCACCCCCGGACTGACCCACCCGGGGGAAATCGGTAGTTGCCTTTTCCTGTCCTCCTCTTCAATCCTTCGTCTTTTTCTCTCACTTTGAATCTTTCCTGTCTCCTTCTCACTTCTGAACTTCTGATTTTCCAGGCAGCTAGGGTTAACCTTGTGTGAGATAGCCAACCTTGGTTATATCATATTTGGTTATAGTGGTTGTGTACAGCTGGCGTTGGCAGGTCTTGTTCATAACAACCCTGTCGCGTCCCCTTGTTGGGCTCCACGGTGGGCGGCTGGCACCGCTGCCGAAATCATTTTAATCTGTATGGCATCCTCATACCCCAAACTCCCTGATCGCCCTCTTTTTAAAAGAGGGCGCACCGATGAATCCCTGAACTTCTTCGCAAAGACCACTGAAACATTCCCACGTTTCCACGTGATTCATTGTGAAAACACTGACAAAAAAGCGATAAACATCTCACCCTTCTTAGTGTCAAAATGTCTCACTGAGGTCATTGGAAGTGGCTACAAAGCCACCAAGATGGCTAGTGGTGACCTTCTGATTGAAGTAAAAAGCAAAATGCAGTACGAGAAACTCACAAACCTGGTGGCATTTGGTGATAAAACCATATCTGTCAGCGCACACCGAACAATGAACACCGTCAAGGGTGTGGTTTCAGACAACGACCTCATGGATTTGACTGACGAAGAACTCCTGAATGGATGGAAAGAAGAAAACGTTATAAATGTACAACGCATAAAAATCAGGCGCGACAACAAAGAATTACCAACCAAACACATAGTACTTACATTTGGCTCTAGCACACTCCCGGATGCAATAGAAACAGGCTACCTCAAACTGCGTGTAAGACCTTACATTCCAAATCCACGACGCTGCTACAAATGTCAGAGGTTTGGCCATGCCTCTCAAAGCTGCCGAGGACAACTAACTTGTGCGAAATGCGCTACAAAAGATCACTCTGCTGATGAATGTACTGCTGAGGCCCATTGCGCGAACTGCGATGGCAATCACCCCGCATATTCCAGATCTTGCGCAGCCTGGAAGAAAGAAAAAGAGATAATCACTATCAAAGTCAAAGAGAACATCAGTTTCAGGGAAGCACGACAGCGTCTTTCACCTTCATTTTCAATGAAAACTTCTTTTGCCGAAGTGGTGCAACAGGGGGCAGCATCACGACGGACCCCGGCGGTCGCCCAAGGCACGCGCAGCGTACTGAGGGGACTGCCACCCGCCCCCATGGTGGGAGCAGCTAAGGCTGCCCTGCCCCTCTCGAAATCGGTCACACCCGAGGCCTCCACTAGCGCTGGCAGCAGCCATCGCAGCTCAGAGGCTAAGGAGGACCCATCGGCCTCCGGGCTGGTGAGGCCACAGCCTTCGTCCCTCGAGGCGAAGGCTACACGACGTACACATCGTTCGTTAGAGCGAGTGTCCAGCGCTTCGCAAGAGGCTATGGACACTACTCCAAGCAAAGTGGTGCAGCCAGCACCTAAAGAGCGGCCAAATTCTTTGGACCGCTCTAGAAAAGACAAAACCAAAATTACAGGGCCGCAAACGGCTCTGTAGGCTAAAACACGTTTCGTTTCGTACACACAGCACCAATTTAACTTCACTATGGACACGAAAATTATGCAGTGGAACGTAAGAGGCCTTCTTAGGAACCTCGACGATATCCAAGAACTTATTTACCAACACAATCCGAAAGTGCTGTGTGTACAGGAAACGCACTTAAAATCAAAACATACGAACTTTCTCCGACAGTATGTTACGTTTCGTAAAGATCGCGATGATGCTATCGCATCATCAGGAGGCGTTGCCATTGTGATTCACAAAAACATAGCATGTCAACGTTTGCAGCTACAAACGCCCCTTGAAGCAGTGGCAGTTCGACTTGTTCTTCTAAACAAACTGATAACCATTTGCTCGCTTTACATACCCCCACATTACCACTTACACAAACATGAATTTCAGTCCTTTATAGACGAATTGCCAGAACCTTATCTTGTTCTTGGCGATCTCAATGCGCACAGTAGTCTGTGGGGCGACTCTCGTATCGATGCGCGAGGTCGTCTTGTTGAACAATTTCTTTTCTCCTCTGGCGCGTGTCTCCTGAATAAGAAGGAACCTACGTTTTACTGTATCGCAAACAGAACCTTTTCTTCTATTGACCTTAGCATAGCTTCCCCGTCTCTATTTTCTGAACTTAAATGGGAAGTTATCAAAAATCCTTACGGGAGCGATCATTTCCCAATACTACTTACAGCAACCAAAGTAAATGAGTCTTCACCACAAGCCCCTCGATGGAAGGTTGGTACAGCCGATTGGGAGAAATTTCGCACTCTTACTAGTAGCATCTCCTGGGCTGACATCTCTTCGTTAGGAATTGATGCTGCTGTTGAGTATTTCACTACCTTCATAATTGATGCCGCCTCTAAATCCATATCCGAAATAAGTGGTGTGGCATGCAAACGCCGTGTCCCATGGTGGAACGACGAATGTAGGAACGCTCGTAAGAAACAGAACAAAGCGTGGGGGTTGTTACGTGATTCTCCTACTGCGGAGAATCTTATGAATTTTAAGAAGGTAAAGTCCGAAGGCAGGAGAACGCGCCGACAGGCCAGAAGAGAGAGCTGGCAGAAGTTTTTATCAGGTATAAACTCGTATACAGATGAATCCAAAGTCTGGAACAGGGTAAATAAGGTAAGAGGACGACAAACATATTCACTCCCTTTGGTAAGCACACAGGGCGACAGCTTGGAAGACCAAGCGAACCTCCTGGGCGCACATTTTCAACTAGTGTCCAGCTCATCGCACTATTCCGAAACGTTTAAACGGTACAAAGCCAGAATAGAAGGACAGAAGCTGGAACGAAAATGCAAAAAACATGAGCCATATAACGAGCCATTAAGATTAGCTGAGCTACAGGCATCACTAAACTGCTGCAATAATTCTGCTCCAGGAGCTGACCGTGTAATATATGAAATGCTGAAGCACCTTCCCCATGAAACACAGAAAACCCTCCTTTCCCTCTACAACACTGTATGGTCTTCCGGTGAGATCCCGTCTGCCTGGAAAGAGGCCATAGTGATCCCTATCCTGAAACAGGGCAAGGATCCATCGTCTGTTTCGAGTTACCGGCCTATAGCACTAACTAGCTGTCTCTGCAAAGTCTTCGAAAAAATGATAAACCGTCGCCTACTACATTTCCTAGAATCAAACAAACTACTTGACCCATACCAGTGCGGTTTTCGCGAGGGTCGATCCACCACTGACCATTTGATACGTATGGGCGGCTTGCGCTGGAGTTTGAGGTATAGTAGCGGCGCCTGGTGGCGGCGAAAAGCGTCATCTGGGTAGTACCAGCTTGGATAGTATTGAGCCCTGCCTGTAACGAAGCACGTTTCTAGCCCGCGTTTTGCGTCGATTCGCACTTTTTTCTGCCCTGTTTCGAGTGCGAAAAGGCTCGTCACTTCTCACAGACCATGGCGACCAGGCTGCGAGCTGGCCGCAGCCTATAGTTATACGAAAACGGACTCTCCGTGTGCCGTGGGACGTAATGCTGGAAGCAGAAGACATCGGCGACGCCGATCGAGAGAGACCTAGCTCAACCTCGAAAAAACGTCACCGTCGTTACTGCTGCGTCGTGGGCTGCCATGAACAAGAAGGCCTGAATCCCAACATCAGATTCTACCGTTTTCCTTCAAGGCCTCACGAAGTGGAGCGTCGGGCGCGCTGGATAACTGCATGCAGTTCGTCGCGCCATGGCTAAGCGAAATGGAAGACCGACATAGCAGCAGGCATGGCTGGTGATTCACGATTCAAGACCCGGCCACAGCGAAAATTAACAATTCGACCGGTGCGAAGTGGTGAAGTGCACCAGGTGTGTGCAAATGACCACAAATGGTCGGGCTGATTCGGTGACAATTCACTACCCCACTACGAGCAGCACAGGTTAGAGAGTTGAATGTGCTCATCCTTGACCTCAAGCCAACACGCTGAGGCAGCACAGCAAGGTAGTATTGATTACAGCACATCGTTGTTCGAGCGCTGTCATTAAAAGCTACATCAAGCGAGCAGCGCACGAGCTCGCGCTGCAGCGTGATTCGCACGTACGTACGTTACTGCGAAATTATATGCATTGCATCAGTTATATATAATTTATCAATTGCTAGAGGGACACATGGCCGCTACTACAGCGCAGGCATAATTACTTGTCTAGCGGCATGCAGTCAAGAAAGATTGCAGGAGGCCCGCCGTTTCGCGGCATGTCGAAAGACCGCTGCCGTCGCGGCGCGTACGATCGTGCGCTCGAGCAGTTCGTACACCGCGGCATGCTGAAAGACCGCTGCCGTCGCGGCGCGTACCGTCGTGCGCTCGAGCAGTTCCGTACACATGTCTGCTTATCGCTGCTGTGAATTCATTTATAGAAAGCATTTCCTCGCGTTTGTGCGCCTGAATCTAGCAGCGTGCAAACCTTACCTAAGTTCAACTTCACACGTGCGTGACTCGCTTCACTTGCGATTGACACCGCGCTAAAACTTCGCCGCTTATTTCTTGAACGGCGTACACGTATTCGGCGTTGCATAATTTCTTGCCTTTACGCAGCATGCCACCCATGGAAAAATCTTCGGCGCCCGATATTCGCTGCAACCCGTGGTACAACACAACCGAAAGTGGCGGGTCCATATTGTAAACGTGCTTCCCGAAGCAGACGACCGAGCTTGGTACTACCCAGTTTCGGATTGAGGGCGCTTTTTAGCACCATTTTTGCAGCGCCCCCTGGGCAAGGCAAGAGCCCCATTGAGGCGCAGATACGCGAAGCTTTTGTTCACAAACAGTTCTTTCTGTCAGTATTCCTAGACATGGAAAAGGCCTACGACACCACATGGCGGTTTGGGATACTAAGAGACCTCTCCCACTTTGGTATACGTGGTAATATGCTAAATGTGATTGAAAGTTATCTGCTGAATCGCACATTCCGTGTTCGAGTTGGCAATGCTTTATCACGACCTTTTGTGCAGGAAACCGGAGTGCCGCAGGGTGGGGTGCTCAGTTGCACTCTCTTTATTATAAAAATGAATTCCTTGCGTCTATGCATCCCACGCAACATGTTCTATTCAACGTACGTCGATGATGTACAGATTGGATTTAAATCGTGCAACCTTGCCATCTGTGAGCGGCAGGTTCAGCTTGGTCTGAACAAGGTGGCTAAATGGGCAGACGAGAATGGGTTCTGCCTAAATCCACAAAAGAGCACCTGCGTCCTTTTTTCTCGAAAGAGAGGACTGTACCCCGACCCCGACATTCACCTGCAAGGACAGAGTCTGCCTGTAAAAACGGAACATAAATTCTTAGGCATAATTCTTGACACAAAGCTGACATTCATACCACACCTAAAATATCTAAAAAACAAGTGCATGAAAACAATGAATATTTTAAAAGTGTTGTCACACACTACATGGGGTAGCGACAAAAAATGTCTCTTAAACGTGTATAAAAGCCTCATACGAACACGCCTAGACTACGGGGCCATAATTTATCAGTCAGCCACCCCAACCGCGTTGAAGATGCTGGACCCCATCCACCATCTAGGTATTCGCTTGTCTACAGGTGCCTTTAGGACAAGCCCTGTAGAAAGCCTTTACGTGGAATCCAATGAGTGGTCCCTCCACTTGCAGAGGACCTACACAGCTTTCATATATTTCCTTAGAGTGAACGCAAACAGTGAACATCCTTCATATTCCACCGTAAATGATTTGTCCAGCTCCCACCTCTTTCATAACCGCCCTGCAGTAAGAGAGCCCTTCTCGTTGCGTGTGAGAAGTCTGGCTGAGGAAATGGATGTCCCACTTTTTGAGCATCGTCTAATGACACCCACTATACAGGTCGCACCGTGGCAGTGGCAGATTGTAGAGTGTGATTTGTCCTTTTTACATGTTACGAAGCACGCCCCCGCTGCACACATTCGAATGCACTTCCTTGAACTGCAGCATAAATACTCCTGTCCGGAATTTTACACCGATGCATCAAAGTCTCATGCTGGCGTCTCTTATGCAGCGGTTGGCCCATCATTTTCAGATGCCGACGCCCTGCACCCACAAACGAGCATTTTTACAGCAGAGGCTTATGCAATACTGTCGGCTCTTAAACATATCAAGGACTCGAAAATACCCAAAGCAATCATCTACACAGACTCGCTGAGCGTAGTAAAAGCTTTAAAATCTCTTAAAAGGCACAAAATCCCATAATAGTATCGCTTTATTCATTCATATGTAGTATTTATGCATCTGGGCAGCATGTTGTGGTGTGCTGGGTGCCAGGACACCGAGACATCGAGGGAAATGTACTGGCAGACCAGCTTGCCACATCCGTCGAGGCAAAAGCTGGCAACACATCTATGCCCGTCCCTGTTCATGATATGAAGCCATATCTACGAAAGAGACTTCGAGTCCATTGGCAGCGTTTGTGGGACGGCCAGACTCATAACAAGCTCCATTTAATTAAGCCCCATTTAGGAAACTGGCCATCGACCACGAAATCTAGAAGAAATGATGTCCTATTCTGTAGGCTCAGAATAGGACACACTTACAGCACGCATAATTACCTGCTGTCTGGAGGCGAACCCCCAACCTGTACTAGATGCGGGGAAACACTTACTGTACTTCACATCCTAGTACAGTGTCCATTAATAGAACCTGAAAGAAAGAAACACTTTGTTCAAGCCTATAGAGAGAACATACCCCTTCACCCAGCGATGTTTTTAGCTAATGACCCGGTATTTCAGCACGACTCAGTTTTAGCCTTTTTAAACGACATCGACATTTTGCAAGTTCTTCGCCCGAGAGATTCGTAGCAGGGTCCTCTTTCAGAGGACGCTGCTGCGACAGCATTTTGAAATGCACTCTCCTCCAGGCTCTTGCTTCTAAGGGTCTCTGTGAGGCAGTAGTGCCTTGTATCGCTCACAGATTTTTTATAACATATTCATTGCGCCCTATCACATCATTGTCATGATCTTATTAATTTTGTATTTTACGCACCTTTAGTGCGCAGAATTTTAGGCTCCTTTACAGCCACCCTACACCTACCCACTGTCATTCATCATACCATTGCTCATTCAGTAAGTACACCACGTCTTGGCGCTCTTTGGCCATAGCTGGCCCTTGCGCCAGAAAACAACATATATCACTTACGGCACACATAATTACCTGTTGTCTGGAGGCGAACCCCCGACCTGTACTAGATGTGGGGAAGCACTTACTGTACTTCACATCCTAGTACAGTGTCCAATAATAGAACCTGAAAGAAAAAAGCACTTTGTTCAAGCCTATAAAGAGAATATACCCCTTCATCCAGCGATGTTTTTACATAACGACCCGATATTTCAGAACGATTCAGTTTTAGCCTTTTTAAACGACATCGACATTTTACAAGTTCTTCGCCCGAGAGATTCGTAGCGGCGTCCTCTTTCAGAGAACGCTGCCGCGACCACATATTTGAAATGCACTCTCCTCCAGGCCCTTGCTCCTAAGGGTCTCTGTGAGGCAGTAGTGCCTTGTATCGCTTACACCTTTTTATAATATATTCATTGTGCCCCTATCACGTCATTGTCATGATTTTATTAATTTTGTCTGTTTTACGCACCTTTAGTGCGCAGGATTTTAGGCCCCTTTACAGCCACCCTACACCTACCCACTGTCATTGATCATACCATTGCTCACTCAGTACAACACGTCTTGGCGCTCTTTGGCCATAGCTGGCCCTTGCGCCACAAAACAACATATATCATCATATACATTAAGTTCTATGGGAGGGTAAACAGGAGTCAGAAAAGACTGTTATATCTAGTCCTGCACTAGAAATGGTTACAATTTATATGGTCTCAACTACATTTGTAATTGCTACATTGTTGCTTTGGAAACCATGCAACACCAACTGTCCCAATTTTGTGCACTGCTAGTTTCTTCTGGTAGCCATAGCTTCTGGAATTTATGAAGCCTTCACTTAGTCTGTCTCTGTCATTACAATTTTACTGTCATTGGCAACTGTGGAAACATTGTTTTCTTTACTGTGTTTTCTTTTGCATTTCATTTTTGCTTGTGGGTGCTAAAACGTAATGGGATGCAGGAAGATAAAACACTCAATTTCTGCACCATGGGTGCATGTTTTCTGGAATTGAGTATTGGACTGCATTCTTCATCTAACTAGTGTAGATACACCCCCAGACACCATAATAGATGCTCAAGCTCTTCTGGAGTGTATTTGCTCTGTGTTCCCCATCACGCAAAGTTGTTGCACTGTTAATACATGGAGATGTCATTTGAACCTTGTTAGAGACACAAGTTAAGCGAATAACAGTATTGGAGATGTGATAATTTCCACGTGCATTGACAAGTTTACTCACGGCTTTCTTTCAACAATACTCTTGTATGAAACTATTATTTTTTTCTAGGTCACCTGCTTCAGTCGTTTGTGTCAAGAGCTGCAAGCCTCTATGGGACTCGCTTCATGACCTTCAATGTCCACCAGTTACGCCATCTGACGTCGAGCGTGGAGCATCTGGGTCCCCTTTGGGCCAACTCGGCATTTCCCTTTGAAACAGGGAATGGGAAGCTGACCAAGATGGTAAAGGCGGCAAAAGGAGCTCCAACACAAATACTGGAGAGAGTCGCTCTGGAAGGAGAGCTGGAACTTGCCCTGCATTTGCTTTCTCTGCCGCATGATGTCACGAAGTTCTGCGAAAGACTGCTTGGCAGAGTTCCTATTAAGAAAGCAACTAGAGTTGATAATGTATGCTTATTTGGAGCGCCGGTTACAGCAACATTGTCCACGCAGGAAATGCAATCTGTGCAGAATTTCTTGGACACATGTGCTGTAATTAAGGAATACTTAAGAATGAGCTTTGAAGGGACAGTTATACACAGCCAGCAGTATAGAAAGGCAAAGAAAAGTGACTGTTCTGTAGTAGCAGGCCACGATGGCAATTTTTTATGGTTTCCCATATATTGCATGTGCTTGATGGCGTTCATGGCGTGGTTCTGTTGCTATGCCAGAAACTAGGAATTCATGAGAAAGCTGATGGTTTTCCTCATATCAAAGATTTTTTTTTGTCACCTGTTGACACTTGTGTTGTTTTAAAGCCTGCCAATGTTGCAATGCCAGCTTTGATTATAGACTTTGAGGCTTAAAGCAAGCAGTATGTGTGTGCGTTGCCCAACATTGTAGAACGGGATTGAAGTGAACTGCAAAAACAAAAGTCTGCATTACTGTATTTACGCAATCTAACTTGCACCTTTTTTTGGAGAAAATGGGTTCAAATATAACCTGCACATTACACTGATATGATACCAAAACTGCATATACGGCGACCAACGTTTCTGGCACTGTGCCAAGCTCGCTATCTGCACACAGTGCTAAGAACGCTCGCTGCCGCATACTTTGACAAGTCCAATGGAGAGTTGTGTAAAATCCTAATTAACTTCGGGGGTTTTATGTGTCAAAACAATGATCCGATTATGAGACATGCCATAGTGAGGGACTCCGAATTAATTTTAACCACTTGGGGACCACTTAGTGCCCCCAATGCACGGGACACGGGCGTTTTTGCATTCCGCCCCCATAGAAATGCGGCCACCGCGACTGGAATTCGATCTCGCGACATCGTGCTTAGCAGCACAACACCGTATCCACTAAGCCAACACGGTGGGTGGGTAATATCTCTTAAAAGTGATGATTCTCTCTAAAAGTGATCGCTTGAGAGTGCCACCCTTGTGTGCTTGGCATCTGGCCAATAGAGCCCAAGCTTCGACGATGCATGATGCGTCACTTTCATTATGAAAGCTCATTTTAAAAAGTTTCACTTCTGTGAAGGTAAATCCTGCATGTCGTGTTTTTTTCTCTTCCTGAGCGTGGAGGGAATGCTATATTTTTCTATTATAAATCTGCCGAGTGTTACATTCAGGGCCAATTGTACTTTGTTACTTTAATCCCTTGAAAATTAGGTGTGTGTTAGAATTGTGTAAATACAGTGTCAGTATGGGTATGCATTTTTGAAGTGTATTTTGGAGCAAAAGCAGACCCTTTGTTTATTGCAGAGTGAAATTAGGGTTGGTAATTGTGGCATGCTCTTTTCAATTGACGGAACGAACTTACTCTGACGAGAGCCATGGCGTAGCACCTATGTCTTCCAATGGCTTCGTTTCGCTGGCATCACTGGCTGGCCATGTTTGTTTATCTTCATCTTTTCTACATTCCAAGGGTGTACCAATAAGTTGCCTGTCAGTAGGCTGATCTACTCTGGTTAGTTGAGATGGTGACATGCATCTTTGCTTTCTAGGTCCGCTTGCATAAACAGTAGGACATTCTTGAGTTTGACATCTGACAAAAGTGCTGGTGATAGTGACTCACAGGCTTGTGCAGAAAAACTGTCTCGCAATCGTACCCTCAGAGTGCGGCTTGTCTTCTCTCGTGTGAAGCTGAGAACCGTGTCGTAAGGTAGAGCCTGCTGGAGGATATCGGTGAGCGTAGCTGAATATGCTAGAGTTGGTACATTTACAGTGACGCGGCGTCAAACAATCGTTGTAGACCATGTATGTCGTTGGCCGATTTCACTTTCGAAAGATTTCGCGGTGTTGTCAGTGGTGCTGTATAATCTTTGTTCAATCTCCAAAGCTTTTCTTTCACAGTGCGATGTGTGGGCAAACCAGAGACTACTGCTATTACTGCATCACCATCCAGAAAACTTTAGGTAGTCAGGTTTGATGGAACAGGAACATATCAAATCATTTTTGTGGGTAATGGCTTGGTCATATTGTTCCCAGAAGCCTGTCCACTCATTGATGCCCCCTTGAACATTGACGTATGTAGAGGTGGTAATCGAGGTCCCACGAATCTGGCTGTGGTCTCATTTCTAGTGGGCCTTCTGCGCTTGAAGTTTGGGATTGAATGCTTCGTGCTAATTCTATATGGGCGATTTGGCAACAAAGCTTGGCGAGCATGCTAGTTTCTCCGTAGCTGTATTCTGCTGCGACTGTATACTCCACTTTGAGCAGTTTGGTCGGAATAAATTCCTCAGACGGGCCTTGATCTGCGAAAGCTTGTTGTTGCTAGCCATTTTTTGATGACAGCGCTGGAATGTGACGAGCTTCTCCTCAAAGTCGCTGGGTAGTTTCTGGCTCACGGAAGTACGTTGTCTGAGGCTGAAACCGAAACATTTCAAGAAACTTGTTACCCAGCCGCTGCTAGCGTTGAGATTGGTTTGTGCGACACCTATCACGTTGGTGACCTCCCTCGTCTTCGCCTATATAATCTCGTCACGGGCATTCCCATCTCTCTCTGTGCCCAAATAAATTTGGCCACATATTCCACCTCATGGTGTCGACCCCTCTGTGGTCTAGTGAAACTCATACGGTTGTTTCGCAGTTGAAAACCTCGTCCATTGTTTCCGCCACCGTCTCACCTTCTTTTTGTCTACGCCGAACTCGTGTGGGGCTTGGAGGTTGGACATTTTCTCCGCATGTAAAATGACCTTTCACTTAAAGGTGCGGTGCCATTGCAGTAGCTGGCACGCGACTACAGCACAACACTTGCAGAAAATTGAGACAACTGCTTTGAACGATGGCTTCCAGAAAATGAAAAAGGTGCACACGTATGCTGCTGCAAGTCTGTGACTGTGAGGTGGCATTAGGTATGGGGCGGTTGTGGCCAAACCAGGTACTCGAATTTAAGCAGACCTCGTTCTTTCATACTTAATTTTTTCGGAAAAAAGTATCGTCATAGATTCGAGTAAATACAGTTATAGAAACACTGCATACATTGTGTACATTTGTTTTTGATGTCCCATATTTGTACCACATTGTGCAGGAAACACAAAAATGAGCCAACTAGCCCGATCTAAATATCGTGCTACCTGCGTTTGGAGGCCTCAGTATTATTTGGCCATGCGAATATTAAATCTTATTTTTATAGTAAGTACAACCTAGTGTTTGTAGTATCAGTTCACCAGAACTTAGCCTTTTCATATCTATATTCGTCGTCCACATTGTGGAAATGTTTGCTGTCTGTTTTTGACAATGAGCCGTCACATGCCAATATATTCTATAGCCAATAAATCCTCTTCCCTCGAAGAGGTGCACCGGTACAGTTCTGCTGCATATGGAAATCTGAAATCACTGCGACTGCCTGCACTACAGTTTGAAGGTATTTAGACCATAGGGTACATGTTGTCCACTGAAAAACATGTACTGGAAATTCCTAGTAACACTGAGCTTATATAAGCGTATAAGCTATGCATCATGAGACGGCTACTACATCATCTAATGTTCTTAATTGGACTAGTGCAGAGTTTTTGTTTTAGAATAGATCAGCTAGCTCGGTAGTTCATTTCTACAGATTGGGACCCGTATCATGGCATTAAATGACAATTTTTCAGGTATTGTGACACAAACAAAATTATGCATTTGCTATCGTAGCAAAATTCTAGGAACCATGGGATGGTGGCCAAACTGCATGACTGAGCCCTCGAGTGGCGGGGTACCTTTGTCGTAGACTTCTGTACTGTCCAAGTGCATCATTTTAAAGCAAAGCTTTTGTTGGCTTCTTTCGCAAGGGATGTCTGCTCAGTCAGTTTCTTGCTGAGCAAACTTGGCCAATACTGGGTGCAGTGTCGTAATAAACTGGGCTGGTCCCAGAGATGGTGCAGTCAAAACTAGGCCAATTCCGGGCACTGTAATGTGCTGCTGCTTGAGTCACATAGTGGGAGTTTCCATGGTTGTGTGGGCATTTTGATGGGAGAGCATGGGTAAGGTTGAGCATGTAAAAAACCCACATTGTGGGAATTTGTGCCACTTAATTGCACCTGTGTCATGGAACCGAAGCGCATTTGTAAAACCTGGCAGTCACATATTCGCTATACTTAAACACGTACAAAACTCAGTTACCTGCACATTACCACTTAGTCAAATGATTCCCATTTTCTGCGAATGGAGAAGAATGTGAACAGTTCCTTGTATGTACAGTCAACCACAAAAGTTTGCGGACCACGCGAGCGCGTGCCAGACTGCCTATCCGCGCCACCTAGCGGTACGCCACCTAGCGGCGACAGGGGCGCTCTCCCGGATATGAGCCCTCTTGGTACTCGCCTGCCTGTTAATTTTTTATTCCCGTGCATGACATTGTTAGTTCGTTGTGTTGACGCAGAGCGCTGTCTGCGATAAGACCGCCACATATCTGGCTTGATAGCAGTATCGGAGCAATCACTGCAACCTTTGTCGACTGGTGTGCCAGTGGGTAGATAAGTTTCACGAAGCGCTGCGACGATTTTTTTACGCGACGTTTACTGGCGCACTTTGGTTGGCAGCATCTTGGTCCAATGAGTGTTGCTGCTTCTGCGTCTTGAGAGAAAGGGTAGGGAGGTGTTTCACTGTCATCAAAAATAAAGAAAAAGCGGATGCATAGAAAATTTTCTTTCACACATAGGCGCATCTTCGCTTCAATCGCTGAAAACGTAGTAGACTTGCTTCAGGCCACGTGGTGATTGCCTATTTGGAAAGATGCCGCTGCGTGTTCCACTTGACGAAAGAAGGCACATTGTGCGTTTATTTATAGAGGGAATACCTCAGCGCGAAATCTGCCGCTGAACCAACAGGAGCCGGACTGCCGTGAATAGGATTATTCAAGCTTTCCGCGACGATGACAGATTCACAGATATGGAGCGCAGTGTGCGTCCAAGGGCCACGACTGAGGAAGAGGACCGCCTGATTACGGCCGCCATCGTGGCTGATCCTTTTCAAAGTGCAGAGGATATCCGAGAAGCGCTCTCGCTCAGGTATCGTCTGAGACTGTAAGAAGAAGGCTGAGTGAGCTTGGCCTGCAGTCTTTCGTAGCAGCACAGAAGCCCTGCCTCTCAGACAGCCAGCTACAAGAACGACTCATGTTCGCTACAACAATGAAAGATTGGACAGCAGAGAAATGGGGCGATGTCATCTTTAGCGACGAGTCAACTTTTTCCACGCGCTGGGACCAACGGAAGCGGGTTTGGCGTCCACTAAACTGCAGGTGTGTTTACAGTGTATTGGCAGTTAATTCACGAAGCTAATTCTGCATCACAACATGTTTCACGTAAAATGAGCTTTTGGACATTACGAGATTTTTCTGTAGTGGTATTATGTTGAAAACATTAACGATTGTTTCATAGTACTACTTACTCTGAAGCTAATTAAAAGCTGCCAGTGGGTCTTTCAGTACTATCTAATGATGTTTGCACGTTTTCTATTGCAACTCTATAACAGCATTATAAAGTTCATACGCAAGAGGAATCACAACATTTTTAGACGCGCCGCTGGAACCCAATTGTATGCTATTTCTTGCAGATATCTGCCTAATTACACACAGAGTGTTCTATCCAGTGGACGGTGTTCCGTGAGCGTGTGGGGAGCAATCAGCAAAGATGGCCTTGGTCCCCTTGTGCGTCTGGAAGGGCCCTTCACTGCGTCACGGTACTGCGACGTCATCACTAGACACCTCGTTCCGTATGCGCTGGACGGTCCCTTCAGCGACGGCTGCTATTTTTTTCAACACGACCGCAGCCCGATCCATAAAGCACGTATCGTCCAGTCATTGCTAGAAGAACATGCTGTTTGCCAGCTTGAGTGGCCTCCATGTGGCGCCGACTTGAATCCCATAGAAAATGTCTGGGGCATGTTGAAGAAACGGCTGTCCACACGAGCCAACCGCGGCCGCACGGCCGATACGCTGTGGCAAGCGATCGCACAAGAATGGGAAAGCCTGCGCGATCGACCGGAGATTACTGAATCTTTGTACGAGTCGATGCCCACACGCATCAATAAGGTGCTAGAAAACGGCGGACATTTCACTTCCTACTAGATCATTGAGAGACCTATGTTTCATGACACTTCTGTAAATGTCTTGTGAATAAATTCATCCCCTTCAGACACGAATTATGATGCACTGTCTGCAAATGCGTCAAATGCGCATGGCATCATTTCAAGACGCTCACTATTACATTCCAAGAAATAAGACGAAGCAATGTGCTGTTTTGTGCGAGTTTCAGTAAAAAAATTAATTAGCGTATAACTCATTATCTAATTATTCTGAAATCCGTCAGCTTCAATGCTTGCATAAAAAGAATCAACTATTAGGCCCGAAACGCATGCACACTTGCTTTTTCGGTTGTATTCGTGTCGACCGGAGAAAAAAAAATACTTTTGACGTTGGTCTTGGAACGCGGCACGTCAAACGATTGTCTAACATGGTAGTGTCTCCAGCAAAGTGATCATCTGCAGCAATACGCAGGACAATGAAGTTAACTGACCGCTAGTTGTCCCACCAGGAAGCGGACACGAATGTGCACACTGAGTTTTAGGTCATTTGAAGAAACACGTGGCGTGGGACGCGCCTCCGAAGTTCGAGTCCCCAAACGAGGACGCCGTGTCGCAAAGGGTTATAAAAAGTGTCATCGCACCCGATTATTTCTTATTTTTCTAAATGTAACCACTATAGCAGCGCGGTGGTTCGGGCTTTGCGCAGCAAAACCTGGGCGCAGGCGATCAAATCCCGGCCGCTACTGTCACTTAGCGATGGGGGAGGAACGGAAAAATTCTGCCTACTGACTAAGCATCTGTGTCCCATGGCTGCCTCACCGCTCACTCACGCACTCACGAAAAAAAAAAACAGCGTGGCTACGCGAAAATAGAACTGATAACAGCCGAAGAATACGCTGTCTGATTACTTGTACTGATATTCTGCTCTCAAAATATAAGCAAGTAGCCCTGGCTAACAAAGAGCGCGTCACGTTGAAAGAGATAGGTAGAAAATATTTGCGCACAGTGCGAAAATAGACAGGCCATAGATTTAAGGAGGGATGCGTCTTCAACGTAGCGCTGCTGTCGATCGCCGGTGACGTAGCGGAAGTGTCGCGAAGAGGCTCTTGGCCACGCGCTCGCGTGGTCCGCAAACTTTTGTGGTTGACTGTACAGTGTAACCTTTAATATATACCTGGCGGTGGCGCATAGCTACACACTAAATGGTAGAAGTGCTAACTTGCAACTACACATTCGCATGTTACATATGTGCTGCCGCCAACAAAGGAAGAAATGCAACACCAGATTAAATGTTGGTTGAAATATGCACTTAGCTTTATTTTTTGGGAAGCGTTGCATAAGGACAGGAAATGCCGAACATGCATGGAACATGCACTAAACAGAACACAGAACCGCTGGGGAGATGATGCAGAAAATAAATAATGGAAACCGCATGTGATTACTTGAAGAAAAAAATGCGATGCGGCTACAGGAATTGCCATTATTTGATAGCAATGAATTCGTAGAGCGCAGCCGCGCTGTTTGACCACCACTTCCATAGTTGATACAATTTTGCTTTCTCGGTGCATGTACACCACTGCTTATTTTGGCTTAATTATTAACATTCAATGTTCTGTTGTCTTCCCTAGTTCTTTTAAAGCCACTCGCTTTGGCCGTAGCTTGCTATCAACAGCTTTTATATCCAGCATATACCTTTTTCACAGTGAAGTGATTGAACGTAACCTTCCTATTTTTAAAAATGAATGCATTGTATATTGCAGCTGGAATTGGCTTAGATTACATGGCATATATCTAATGCAAATACCTTATCGTAAAAGAATTAATGTCTACTCCAGCTGCCCGCTCATCCTTCCTGACACTGTCAATATTGAATATTTTGTTAGTTTTGTCTGTGGGAAAGTTCATGTTGCTTCAAAGAAAGTGTCATCCACAGAGAACCTGACTCAGTGCATGTGCGGTCCAAGACGGGACACATACAGAGGTGAGACAGATGAGTGACCTTTTGACTGAATATCAGAATTTTTCATGCTTTTTTGCTTATTATTCTTAAGTACACAATGAGCTGTTATGGACTGGCTCACATATTATATGCAATGCTGCGAACTTTCACTGTACTCATTTTTTATCACCATAAGGTATGAAGCTTCGTTGTTGTGTCAAGCTGTTTCCGAACTATTTCTGTCCATTCTACCTGCTGCACACATGGATGTAAGGAATGGCTGCTAAAGTAATTCTTCGTACCCGAGCACATGAGGGTTGGACCCTCCCGCGTGTCGCCGTGCGTGGCTTAGCCGTGTCCGGGGAAAAGGGGATCCTGGGGGTTGAGCCGAAGCCGGGCGTTTGGACCTTTACGGCCCCTCGGCAGAGGCAACACACCTCTTCGGCCTCTGCTTCACGTAGACGGCCCCCCTGGGCTGACCCACCCAGGGGAAACCGGCTGGTCGCCTTTTCCTATCCCCCTCTCTGCCCTTTTTCTTTCCTATCTCCTTTCTTTACTGTCCTGTCTCCTATTCTCTTCTGTTACTTCCACGTTTTCATAGGCGGCTCGGGTTAACCTTGTGTATGTGCCCTCTCTTGGGTATCTTATATTGGGTTATAGCAGCAATGCACGGCTGGCGTCTGCAGCCTTACACCTTAAGTGCTGCAGCGTCCCCTAGTTGGGCTCCGTGGTGGGTGGCCGCCATTGCCGCCGAAATAAACCGAACTAATATGGGAACACCTGCATTTCCCCGTCTACTTGATCGTCACCCTCACAAGAGGGGGCGCACCGATGAAATATTAAACCTATTCAGACCGAAAGAAATTTTTCCCCGATTCCAAGTTGTGCACAGTGAGAAAACTGAAAAACCAGCTCGAACCGTATCCCCTTTCCTTGTTGCGAAAGGCTTGACTGACGCCCTTGGCACAGGTTACAAGGTCACCAAAATGGCGAGCGGGGACCTCCTGCTTGAGATCCGTGACAAAGCGCAGCACAATAAATTGAACAAGCTTGTGGCATTTGGAGACATACCTGTTACCGTCTCACCTCATCGGTCTATGAACACAGCACGTGGAGCAGTGTCTGATGCAGATCTAATCGACTTGTCTGAAACCGAACTATTGGAAGGCTGGAAAGAACAAAACGTAACAAACGTACAGCGCATCATTATCAGAAGAGAAAATAAGGAAATTCCCACTAAACACCTGATCTTGACTTTTGCCACTTGCGATCTGCCAGAAACCATAGAAACCGGATACACAAAGTTAGCTGTCAGGCCATACATCCCCAATCCCAGAAGATGCTTCCAATGTCAAAGATTTGGCCACGGCTCGCAGAGCTGCCGTGGTAGACTCACATGTGCGAAATGTGGAACGCAAGGTCATTCCTCAGACAACTGTGAAGCGACACCTCACTGTGTAAACTGTGAGGGTGAGCATCCAGCTTACTCCCGGTCTTGTCCGAACTCGAAAAAAGAAAAAAATTATCACTCTCAAAGTTCGTGAGAACATCTCCTTCAAGGAAGCACGTAAAAGGTGCTTGCCATTCCACAGCACAACATATGCCGAGGCGACGCGTCAGGGGGCAACGTCGCACCGGCTTCCGCCACCTGCCCGGCCCGCGTGCAGCGAGCCGCCGGCTGTGGCAGCCGCCCCTATGGTGGGAGCAGCCAAGGCTGCCTTGCCATCACCGAACTTGGCCACACCAGTGGCCCCTGCTAGCTCTGGCAGCAGCCAGGATAGCACGGAGGCTAAGGAGGTACCGTCAACCTCCGCACTGGTGGGGACAAAGGCTTCGTCTTCCGAGGCGAAGCCAAACCGACGTACACATCGCTCGTTAGAGCGAGTGTCCAACGCCTCGCAAGAGGCAATGGACACAACTTCTCAGACGGCACACGGAGTGCCTAGGCAGAGGCGACTCTCCCAAGAACGCTCCAAAAAAGACAAGACACCAGTTACAGCGCCTGTAAAAGGCTCTGTAAAATAGGCTGTACACCCCTTGAAAGACACAGCACCTTTTATTTTCCTCCAACATGAATAAAATAATGCAGTGGAATGTTAGGGGACTAATCCACAACCTAGACGATATCCAAGAACTTCTCAGTAAATTTAATCCAAAGGTGCTGTGTGTTCAAGAAACACATCTAAACTCCAGAAACACCAACTTCCTATGTCAGAATATTGTTTTCCGAAAAGATCGCGAGGATTCTGCCGCATCATCTGGTGGTGTGGCCATCATACTCGACAGAAGTGTAGCCTGTCAGCAACTTCCACTTAATACGGCACTTGAGGCGGTAGCCGTTCGTGCTGTACTTCTGGGTAAACTCGTTACCATTTGCTCGCTCTACATACCCCCACATTATCCTTTACACAAGCATGAATTTCAGTCACTTATAGATGAATTACCAGAACCTTACCTCCTTCTTGGTGATTTCAATGCACACAGCAGCTTGTGGGGCGACACGCGTATCGATGCGCGAGGACGCCTAATCGAACAATTTCTTTTCTCCTCTGGTGCGTGTCTCCTGAATAAGAAGGAACCCACCTACTACAATCTCGCAAACAAAACGTTTTCTTCCATTGATCTCAGTGTAGCTTCCCCGTCTATATTTGCTGAACTTAAATGGGAAGTTATAAAAAATCCTGACGGGAGTGACCACTTCCCGATACTGCTGAGATCACCACTACAAAACGAACCTCCACCACAGGCACCCCGCTGGAAGTTGGATATGGCAGATTGGGAGAAATTCCAAAGTCTTACAAGTAGTATCTCGTGGTCTGAAATATCTTCGCTGGGAATTGATGCTGCTGTCGAGTATTTTACATGTTTTATAATTGATGCCGCTTCTGAATGTATACCTGAAATAAGTGGTGCGACCTGCAAACGCCGTGTCCCATGGTGGAACGAGGAATGTCGGAAGGCTCGTAGGAAACAGAACAAAGCGTGAGGGTTGCTACGCGACTCCCCAACTGCGGAGAATCTTGTCAATTTTAAGAAGATAAAATCGCAGGGGAGAAGAACACGTCGACAGGCCAGGAGAGAGAGTTGGGAGAAGTTTTTATCAGGCATCAACTCGTATACAGACGAGGGCAGAGTCTGGAAGAAAGTTAATAAGATAAAAGGGCTACAAACTTATTCACTCCCGTTGGTAAACACACAAGGCGACAGTCTGGAAGACCAAGCTAACTGCCTGGGAGCACATTTTGAACATGTGGCAAGCTCATCCCATTATTCGCCAACATTTAAAAGACACAAGGCTACCATAGAAAAACAGAATATAGAAAGAAAATGCACCGGAGACGAGGCATACAACCAGCCATTTTGCATCGCTGAGCTCTATGCGTCGCTTAGTTGTTGCAACAAGTCTGCCCCAGGCTCTGACCGCATAGTTTATCAAATGCTAAAACACCTTCCCCATGAAACAAAGAAAACTCTCCTCTGTCTTTACAATGCTATATGGTCCTCCGGCAAGATCCCCGCCGCCTGGAAAGAGGCCATTGTCGTCCCTATACTGAAGCAGGGCAAGGACCCATCGTCTGTTTCGAGTTACCGGCCTATAGCACTAACAAGCTGTCTCTGCAAACTGTTCGAAAAATTGATAAACCGCCGACTAATACATTTCCTCGAATCAAACAAACTGCTTGACCCGTACCAATGCGGGTTTCGAGAGGGTCGATCCACCGCCGACCACTTGATACGTATTGAAACGCAAATTTGTGAAGCTTTTGTCCATAAGCAGTTCTTTCTGTCTGTATTCCTTGATATGGAAAGAGCCTACGACACCACGTGGCGGTTTGGAATACTAAGAGACCTCTCACACGTTGGTATACGTGGTAACATGTTAAATGTCATAGAAAGTTATTTATCTAATCGTACATTCCGTGTTCGTGTGGGAAATGCTGTATCAAGACCATTTGTGCAGGAAACTGGAGTGCCACAGGGCGGGGTGCTGAGTTGCACTCTCTTTATCGTAAAAATGAGTTCTTTGCGTCTGTATATCCCAAGAAACATGTTTTACTCTGCATACGTGGATGATGTACAGTTAGGTTTCGCCTCGTGCAATCTTGCAGTCTGTGAGCGGCAGATTCAGCTTGGTCTGAACAAAGTGTCTAAGTGGGCAGACGAGAATGGATTTAGCCTTAACCCACAAAAGACCACCTGCGTCCTGTTCTCCAGGAAGAGGGGTCTGCACCCCGATCCTGACATTGAGTTGCAGGGACAACGTGTGGCCGTAAAAACAGAACACAAATTTTTAGGTGTGATTCTAGATACGAAACTTACATTTGTGGCACACATACAGTATATAAGGAACAAGTGCATGAAAACAATGAATATTCTAAAAGTGTTGTCACGCACCGTTTGGGGTAGTGACACAAAGTGCCTTTTAAATCTGTATAAGAGCCTCATACTCACACGACTAGATTACGGCGCCATAGTGTACCATTCCGCTACGCCAAGCGCCCTAAAGATGCTGGATCCTGTACACCATCTAGGCATCCGCCTAGCCACTGGTGCCTTCAGGACAAGTCCTGTGTCAAGCTTGTACGTAGAAGCGGACGTGTGGTCGCTTGACATGCAACGTTCATACTTAAGCCTTACCTATTTCCTGAAAGTAAATTCGAACTCGAAACATCCGTCCTTCTCAATCATAAATGATATGACCAGTGCCACACTCTTTAATAACCGGCCGACAGTAAGAGAACCCTTCTCACTACGTATAAGAAAAATTAGCGCAGAAATGGATATCCCACTACTTGAAAATAATTTGATGGCCCCAGCAAATCCAGTGCCACCATGGCAGTGGCAACTCATAGAGTGTGATACTTCGTTTGTAGAGGTCACAAAAGACGCTCCAGAGGTACATATCCAGATGCATTTTCTAGAAATCCAGTTCAAGTACTCGTCCTGCACTCAGTTTTACACTGACGCTTCCAAGTCACATGCAGGAGTTTCTTATGCAGTAGTCGGCCCATCGTTCTCCGAGTCCGATGTACTGCACCCGGAAACAAGCATTTTTACGGCTGAAGCCTATGCACTTTTATCAGCCGTGAAGAATATAGGCAAGTCAAAACTCAAACGATCAATAATATTTACAGACTCCCTAAGCGTTGTGAAAGCTATCATGACTCTACATAGACACAAAAACCCTGTACTCATTGAACTGTATTCTGCTCTGTGCAAAGCATACATGTCTAACCAGCATATTATTTTGTGCTGGGTGC
The DNA here is from genome assembly GCF_013339745.2 of Dermacentor silvarum. Lineage (NCBI taxonomy): Eukaryota > Metazoa > Arthropoda > Arachnida > Ixodida > Ixodidae > Dermacentor > Dermacentor silvarum. Next base: position 278,693,510 of record NC_051154.1, on the reverse strand, counting down.
CTGGCCATAGAGGCATCGAGGGCAATGTTCTGGCTGATGAAATGGCCTCATCAACTACATCGCGAGCCCTTAACCCTACCGCTTCTATCCCTGCCGCAGACCTCAAGCCCTACTTCAGAAAGAAACTTCGAAGCCATTGGCAGCGCTTGTGGGATGCCGAAACCAACAATAAGCTCCACTTAGTTAAGCCACAGATAGGTCCCTGGCATCCCGTTACGAAAATACGAAGAACTAATGTCCTATTCTCTCGTTTGAGAATAGGACATACATACGGCACCCACAATTTTCTTTTAACTGGAAATGACCCACCAACCTGTGGTAGATGTGGAGAGAGGCTTACCGTGCTTCACGCCCTCGTGGAGTGCAGAGAAGCCGAAACAGAGAGAAAAAGGCACTTTCCTCTAGCGTACCGGTACTGTCTCCCTCTCCATCCCGCTATGTTTCTGGGTGACAAACCCCTCTTTAACACCAAAGCTGTCCTGGGCTTTCTTAGCGATGTTATATTGCATGTTATTTGCCCAATAGTTTCATAGCGCATCCTCTCTTCAGAGGATGCCGCTGCGATAGTAGTTTTGTATAGCACGAGTCTCCAGGCCCTTGCATTTCAAAGGGCCTGTCAAGGCAGTAGTGCTGTTTGAAAAGACTTATCAGTGATAAATTTTCATTTATCATGATTATCTTGCAAATTGTTCTTTCGTCTCATAGTGCACCTCATTAGCCATTGCCATAATTTTATTACATATATATTTTACGCATTTTACAGCGATTGTTTTTAGGCCCTTTTACAGCCACGACACATCTATCTTTCGCAATTCATTGCTCCATTGTCAACCTATTAACACTGGCCTGGCGCTCTTTGGCCATACCTGGCCCTTGCGCCATTAAACACCATTCATCACCATCACCATCACCTCAAGCCCTACTTAAGAAATAATCTTCGAAGCCACTGGCAGCGCTCGTGGGATGCCGAAACGAACAATAAGCTCCATTTAGTTAAGCCACAGATAGGTCCCTGGCATCCCGTTACGAAAATACGAAGAATTAATGTCCTATTCTCTCGTTTGAGAATAGGACATACATACGGCACCCACAATTTTCTTTTAACTGGAAATGACCCACCAACCTGTGGTAGATGTGGAGAGAGGCTTACCGTGCTCCACGCCCTCGTGGAGTGCAGGGAAGCCGAAACAGAGAGAAAAAGGCACTTTCCTCTAGCGTACCGGTACTGTCTCCCTCTCCATCCCGCTATGTTTCTGGGTGACAAACCCCTCTTTAGCACCAAAGCTGTCCTGGGTTTTCTTAGCTCCCGCAAGGGCGTCTGCGCAAGCAGGCGTTTGGTGAGTTGCGCCACCACGTACCTGAGCACATGGGGGTTGGACCCTCCCACGCGTAGCCGTGCGTGGCTTAGCCGTGTCTGGGGAAAGGGGGATCCTGGAGGTTGAGCTAATGCCGGGTGTTTGGACCTTTAAGGCCCCCCGGCGGAGGCAACACACCTCTTTGGCCTCTGCTTCACATAGACGGCACCCCCGGACTGACCCACCCGGGGGAAATCGGTGGTCGCCTTTTCCTATCCCCCTCTCTGCCCTTTTTCTTTCCTATCTCCTTTCTTTACTGTCCTGTCTCCTATTCTCTTCGGTTACTTCCACGTTTTCATAGGCGGCTCGGGTTAACCTTGTGTATGTGCCCTCTCTTGGGTATCTTATATTGGGTTATAGCAGCAATGCACGGCTGGCGTCTGCAGCCTTACACCTTAAGTGCTGCAGCGTCCCCTAGTTGGGCTCCGTGGTGGGTGGCCGCCATTGCCGCCGAAATAAACCGAACTAATATGGGAACACCTGCATTTCCCCGTCTACTTGATCGTCACCCTCACAAGAGGGGGCGCACCGATGAAATATTAAACCTATTCAGACCGAAAGAAATTTTTCCCCGATACCAAGTTGTGCACAGTGAGAAAACTGAAAAACCAGCTCGAACCGTATCCCCTTTTCTTGTTGCGAAAGGCTTGACTGACGCCCTTGGCCCAGGTTACAAGGTCACCAAAATGGCGAGCGGGGACCTCCTGCTTGAGATCCGTGACAAAGCGCAGCACAATAAATTGAACAACCTTGTGGCATTTGGAGACATACCTGTTACCGTCTCACCTCATCGGTCTATGAACACAGCACGTGGAGTAGTGTCTGATGCAGATCTAATCGACTTGTCCGAAACCGAACTATTGGAAGGCTGGAAAGAACAAAACGTAACAAACGTACAGCGCATCATTATCAGAAGAGAAAATAAGGAAATTCCCACTAAACACCTGATCCTGACTTTTGCCACTTGCGATCTGCCAGAAACCATAGAAACCGGATACACAAAGTTAGCTGTCAGGCCATACATCCCCAATCCCAGAAGATGCTTCCAATGTCAAAGATTTGGCCACGGCTCGCAGAGCTGCCGTGGTAGACTAACATGTGCGAAATGTGGAACGCAAGGGCATTCCTCAGACAACTGTGAAGCGGCACCTCACTGTGTAAACTGTGATGGTGAGCATCCAGCTTACTCCCGGTCTTGTCCGAATTGGAAAAAAGAAAAAGAAATTATCACTCTCAAAGTTCGTGAGAACATCTCCTTCAAGGAAGCACGTAAAAGGTGCTTGCCATTCCACAGCACAACATATGCCGAGGCGACGCGTCAGGGGGCAACGTCGCACCGGCTTCCGCCACCTGCCCGGCCCGCGCGCAGCGAGCCGCCGGCTGTGGCAGCCGCCCCTATGGTGGGAGCAGCCAAGGCTGCCTTGCCATCACCGAATTGGCCACACCAGTGGCCCCTGCTAGCTCTGGCAGCAGCCAGGATAGCACGGAGGCTAAGGAGGTACCGTCAACCTCCGCACTGGTGGGGACAAAAGCTTCGTCTTCCGAGGCGAAGCCAAACCGACGCACACATCGCTCGTTAGAGCGAGTGTCCAACGCCTCGCAAGAGGCAATGGACACAACTTCTCAGACGGCACATGGAGTGCCTAGGGAGCGGCGACTCTCCCAAGAACGCTCCAAAAAAGACAAGACACCAGTTACAGCGCCTGTAAAAGGCTCTGTAAAATAGGCTGTACACACCCCTTGAAACACACAGCACCTTTTATTTTCCTCCAACATGAATAAAATAATGCAGTGGAATGTTAGGGGATTAATCCACAACCTAGACGATATCCAAGAACTTCTCAGTAAATTTAATCCAAAGGTGCTGTGTGTTCAAGAAACACATCTAAACTCCAGAAACACCAACTTCCTATGTCAGAATATTGTTTTCCGAAAAGATCGCGAGGATTCTGCCGCATCATCTGGTGGTGTGGCCATCATACTCGACAGAAGTGTAGCCTGTCAGCAACTTCCACTTAATACGGCACTTGAGGCGGTAGCCGTTCGAGCTGTACTTCTGGGTAAACTCGTTACTATTTGCTCGCTCTACATACCCCCACATTATCCTTTACACAAACATGAATTTCAGTCACTAATAGATGAATTACCAGAACCTTACCTAGTTCTTGGCGATTTCAATGCACACAGCAGCTTGTGGGGCGACACGCGTATCGATGCGCGAGGACGCCTAATCGAACAATTTCTTTTCTCCTCTGGTGCGTGTCTCCTGAATAAGAAGGAACCCACCTACTACAATCTCGCAAACAAAACGTTTTCTTCCATTGATCTCAGTGTAGCTTCCCCGTCTTTATTTGCTGAACTTAAATGGGAAGTTATAAAAAATCCTTACGGGAGTGACCACTTCCCGATACTGCTGAGATCACCACTACAAAACGAACCTCCACCACAGGCACCCCGCTGGAAGTTGGATATGACAGATTGGGCGAAATTCCAAAGTCTTACAAGTAGTATCTCGTGGTCTGAAATATCTTCGCTGGGAATTGATGCTGCTGTCGAGTATTTTACATGTTTTATCATTGATGCCGCTTCTGAATGTATACCTGAAATAAGTGGTGAGACATGCAAACGCCGTCTCCCATGGTGGAACGAGGATTGTCGGAACGCTCGTAGGAAACAGAACAAAGCGTGGGGGTTGCTACGCGACTCCCCAACTGCGGAGAATCTTGTCAATTTTAAGAAGATAAAATCGCAGGGGAGAAGAACACGTCGACAGGCCAGGAGAGAGAGTTGGGAGAAGTTTTTATCAGGCATCAACTCGTATACAGACGAGGGCAGAGTCTGGAAGAAAGTTAATAAGATAAAAGGGCTACAAACTTATTCACTCCCGTTGGTAAACACACAAGGCGACAGTCTGGAAGACCAAGCTAACTGCCTGGGAGCACATTTTGAACATGTGGCAAGCTCATCCCATTATTCGCCAACATTTAAAAGACACAAGGCTGCCATAGAAAAACAGAAAATAGAAAGAAAATGCACCGGAGACGAGGCATACAACCAGCCATTCTGCATCGCTGAGCTCTATGCGTCGCTTAGTTGTTGCAACAAGTCTGCCCCAGGCACTGATCGCATAGTTTATCAAATGCTAAAACACCTTCCCCATGAAACAAAGAAAACTCTCCTCTGCCTTTACAATGCTATATGGTCCTCCGGCAAGATCCCCGCCGCCTGGAAAGAGGCCATTGTCGTCCCTATACTGAAGCAGGGCAAGGACCCATCGTCTGTTTCGAGCTACCGGCCTATAGCACTAACAAGCTGTCTCTGCAAACTGTTCGAAAAATTGATAAACCGCCGACTAATACATTTCCTCGAATCAAACAAACTGCTTGACCCGTACCAATGCGGGTTTCGAGAGGGTCGATCCACCGCCGACCACTTGATACGTATTGAAACGCAAATTCGTGAAGCTTTTGTCCATAAGCAGTTCTTTCTGTCTGTATTCCTTGATATGGAAAAAGCCTACGACACCACGTGGCGGTTTGGAATACTAAGAGACCTCTCACACGTTGGTATACGTGGTAACATGTTAAATGTCATAGAAAGTTATTTATCTAATCGTACATTCCGTGTTCGTGTGGGAAATGCTGTATCAAGACCATTTGTGCAGGAAACTGGAGTGCCACAGGGCGGGGTGCTGAGTTGCACTCTCTTTATCGTAAAAATGAGTTCTTTGCGTCTGTATATCCCAAGAAACATGTTTTACTCTGCATACGTGGATGATGTACAGTTAGGTTTCGCCTCGTGCAATCTTGCAGTCTGTGAGCGGCAGATTCAGCTTGGTCTGAACAAAGTGTCTAAGTGGGCAGACGAGAATGGATTTAGCCTTAACCCACAAAAGACCACCTGCGTCCTGTTCTCCAGGAAGAGGGGTCTGCACCCCGATCCTGACATTGAGTTGCAGGGACAACGTGTGGCCGTAAAAACAGAACACAAATTTTTAGGTGTGATTCTAGATACGAAACTTACATTTGTGGCACACATACAGTATATAAGGAACAAGTGCATGAAAACAATGAATATTCTAAAAGTGTTGTCACGCACCGTTTGGGGTAGTGACACAAAGTGCCTTTTAAATCTGTATAAGAGCCTCATACTCACACGACTAGATTACGGCGCCATAGTGTACCATTCCGCTACGCCAAGCGCCCTAAAGATGCTGGATCCTGTACACCATCTAGGCATCCGCCTAGCCACTGGTGCCTTCAGGACAAGTCCTGTGTCAAGCTTGTACGTAGAAGCGGACGTGTGGTCGCTTGACATGCAACGTTCATACTTAAGCCTTACCTATTTCCTGAAAGTAAATTCGAACTCGGAACATCCGTCCACGGACCCGAGCACATGAGGGTTGGACCCTCCCGCGTGTAGCCGTGCGCGGCTTAGCCGTGTCTGGGGAAAGGGGGATCCTGGGGGCTGAGCCGATGCTGGGTGTTCGGACCTTTATGGCCCCCCGGCGGAGGCAACACACCTCTTCGGCCTCTGCTTCACATAGACGGCACCCCCGGACTGACCCACCCGGGGGAAATCGGCAGTCGCCTTTTCCTGTCTTCCTCTCCAATCTTCGTCTTTTTCTCCCGCTTTTCATCTCTCCTGTCTTCTCATCTTTTCTATTCACTTCCACTTTTCCTGGCGGCAAGGGTTAACCTGGTGTGGCTGTCCTACCTTGGGTATACCATATTGGGTTATAGTAACGGCATACTGCTGGCGCTGTGCAGACTTGTTTATATGTTCTGCCACGTCCCCTCGTTGGGCTCCGTGGTGGGTGGCAGACGCCGTTGCCGAATAAATCACTTATTTCCATGGGATCCTCAAACCCCTTTTCTACCGATCGTGCCTCGAAAAGGGTACGCACCGACGCAACCTCGCTATTCTGGCCCAAAAACAAAGAAACTTTCCCCAAATTCCACGTCCTTCACTGTGAGCAGTCATCTACGAAAGCTAGAGCAATTTCCCCATTTCTTGTGGCCAAGTGCCTAAAAGAGAGCATTGGAGCTGGTTATAAGGTAACAAAGATGTCAAGTGGAGATTTGCTCCTCGAACTAAAAGACAAGGAACAACACAACAAACTCGCACACCTCGTAGCTTTTGGTAACATACCTGTTTCTGTGAGGCACATCGAACTATGAACACAGTGAAAGGCGTGGTATCAGATGAAGACTTAATGACATTGAATGAAGAAGAACTCCTGGATGGATGGAAGGACCAAGGCGTAATCCATGTGCAGCGCATCAAAATCAGACGGAATGACAACGAAATCCCAACAAAGCATTTAATACTCACTTTCAGTTCAACTACTTTACCCGAGACTCTTGAAACCGGCTACGTAAAACTTCATGTTCGACCATACATTCCGAACCCGCGACGTTGCTTCAAATGTCAAAGATTTGGTCACGCATCCCAGAGCTGCCGAGGGCAGCTTATGTGCGCAAAGTGCGGCACAACCGGTCACTCTTCTGACGATTGCAATAATGACGAGGTACATTGTGCTAACTGCGATGGCAGTCACCCTGCATACTCCAGAGCTTGTCCAGCCTGGAAGAAAGAAAAAGAAATAATTACTGTAAAAGTGAAGGAGAACATAACATTCCGTGAAGCACGACAACGTATCTCCTCTTTATTCTTGCTCAAAACATCTTTCGCCGAAGTGGTGCAACGGGGGGCGGCACCACAACGGCATCTGGCGGCAGCCCGGACCACGCCTAGCGTGCCGAGGCCAACGCCACCCGCCCCTAAGGTGGGAGCAGCCAACGCTGCCCTGCCATCTCTCAAATTGTCCACACCAGTGGCCTCTACAAGCTCCGGCAGCAGCCAGGGCACCGCAGAGGCCCCAGGGGTCCTGTCGACCTCCGGTCCGGTGAGGACGAAGACTTCGTCGCTCGAGATGAAGTCTACGCGACGCACACATCGCTCTCTGGAGCGGGTGTCCAGTGCCTCGCAAGAGGCTATGGACACCAGTCCAAGCCAAACGGCGCTAGTAGCGTCGATGGAGCGGCGAGGTTCTCTCGACCGCTCCAAAAAAGACAAGACACCAGTTACAGCGCCTGTAAAAGGCTCTGTAAAATAGGCTGTACACACCCCTTGAAACACACAGCACCTTTTATTTTCCTCCAACATGAATAAAATAATGCAGTGGAATGTTAGGGGACTAATCCACAACCTAGACGATATCCAAGAACTTCTCAGTAAATTTAATCCAAAGGTGCTGTGTGTTCAAGAAACACATCTAAACTCCAGAAACACCAACTTCCTACGTCAGAATATTGTTTTCCGAAAAGATCGCGAGGATTCTGCCGCATCATCTGGTGGTGTGGCCATCATACTCGACAGAAGTGTAGCCTGTCAGCAACTTCCACTTAATACGGCACTTGAGGCGGTAGCCGTTCGTGCTGTACTTCTGGGTAAACTCGTTACCATTTGCTCGCTCTACATACCCCCACATTATCCTTTACACAAGCATGAATTTCAGTCACTTATAGATGAATTACCAGAACCTTACCTCCTTCTTGGTGATTTCAATGCACACAGCAGCTTGTGGGGCGACACGCGTATCGATGCGCGAGGACGCCTAATCGAACAATTTCTTTTCTCCTCTGGTGCGTGTCTCCTGAATAAGAAGGAACCCACCTACTACAATCTCGCAAACAAAACGTTTTCTTCCATTGATCTCAGTGTAGCTTCCCCGTCTATATTTGCTGAACTTAAATGGGAAGTTATAAAAAATCCTTACGGGAGTGACCACTTCCCGATACTGCTGAGATCACCACTACAAAACGAACCTCCACCACAGGCACCCCGCTGGAAGTTGGATATGGCAGATTGGGAGAAATTCCAAATTCTTACAAGTGGTATCTCGTGGCCTGACATATCTTCGCTGGGAATTGATGCTGCTGTTGAGTATTTTACATCTTTCCTAATCGGTGCCGCTTCTGAATGTATACCAGAAATGAGTGGTGCGACCTGCAAACGCCGTGTCCCATGGTGGAACGACGAATGTCGGAAGGCTCGTAGGAAACAGAATAAAGCGTGGGGGTTGCTACGCGACTCCCCAACTGCGGAGAATCTCGTTAATTTTAAGAAAATAAAATCGGAGGGCAGAAGAACGCGCCGACAAGCCAGGAGAGAGAGTTGGGAGAAGTTTTTATCAGGCATCAACTCATATACAGACGAGGGCAGAGTCTGGAAGAAAGTAAATAAGATAAAAGGGCTACAAACTTATTCACTCCCGTTGGTAAACACACAAGGCGACAGTCTGAAAGACCAAGCTAACTGCCTGGGAGCACATTTTGAAAGTGTGTCCAGCTCATCTCATTATTCCCAAACATTTAAAAGGCACAAGGCTGCAATAGAAAAACAGAAACTAGAAAGAAAATGTACCGGAGACGAGGCATACAACCAGCCTTTCTGCATTGCTGAGCTGTATGCATCACTTAGTTGTTGCAATAAGTCTGCCCCAGGCTCTGACCGCATAGCTTATCAAATGCTGAAACACCTTCCCCATGAAACAAAGAAAACTCTCCTCTCCCTATACAATGCTATATGGACCTCCGGCGAGATCCCATCTGCCTGGAAAGAGGCCATTGTAGTTCCTATACTGAAACAGGGCAAGGACCCATCGTCTGCTTCGAGTTACCGCCCTATAGCACTAACAAGCTGCCTCTGCAAATTGTTCGAAAAAATGATAAACCGCCGACTAATCCATTTCCTCGAATCAAACAAACTGCTTGACGCGTACCAATGCGGGTTTCGAGAAGGTCGATCCACCGTCGACCATTTGATACGTATTGAGACGCAAATTCGTGAAGCTTTTGTCCGTAAACAGTTCTTTCTGTCTGTATTCCTTGATATAGACAAAGCCTACGATACCACGTGGCGTTTTGGAATACTTAGAGACCTCTCACACTTTGGTATACGTGGTTGCATGTTAAATGTCGTCGAAAGTTATTTATCTAATCGCACTTTCCGTGTTCGTGTGGGAAATGCTTTATCAAGACCATTTGTGCAGGAAACTGGAGTGCCACAGGGCGGGGTGCTCAGTTGCACTCTCTTTATCATAAAAATGAGTTCCTTGCGTCTGTATATCCCAAGAAACATGTTTTATTGTACATACGTCGATGATGTACAGATAGGTTTCACCTCCTGCAATCTAGCAGTCTGTGAGCGGCAGATTCAACTTGGTCTGAACAAGGTGTTGAAGTGGGCAGACGAGAATGGGTTTAGCCTTAACCCACAAAAGACCACCTGCGTACTGTTCTCCAGAAAGAGGGGTCTGCACCCCGATCCTGACATTGAGTTGCAGGGAGAACGGGTGCCCGTAAAAACAGAACATAAATTTTTAGGTGTGATTCTAGATACAAAGCTTACATTTATGGCACATATACGGTATGTAAGAAACAAGTGCATGAAAACAATGAATATTCTAAAAGTGTTGTCACGCACTGCTTGGGGTAGTGACACAAAGTGTCTTTTGAATTTGCATAAGAGCCTCATACTCACAAGATTAGATTACGGCGCCATAGTGTACCATTCCGCAACGCCAAGCACCCTGAGGATGCTGGATCCTGTACACCATCTAGGCATCCGCCTAGCCACTGGTGCCTTCAGGACAAGTCCTGTGGCAAGCCTGTATGTAGAGGCGGACATGTGGTCGCTTGATATGCAACGTTCATCCTTAAGCCTCACCTATTTCCTGAAAGTAAATTCTAACTCGGAACACCCATCCTTCTCAACCGTAAATGATATGACCAGTTCCACACTCTTTAATAACCGGCCGACAGCAAGAGAACCCTTTTCACTACGTGTAAGAAAAATTAGTGAAGAAATGAACATCCCACTATTTGAAAATACTCTGATGGCCCCAGCAAAGCCAGTGCCACCGTGGCATTGGCAACTCATAGAGTGTGATACTTCGTTTGTAGAGATCACAAAAGATGCTCCAGAGGCACATATACGGATGCATTTTCTAGAAATCCAGTTCAAGTACTCGTCCTGCACTCAGTTTTACACCGACGCTTCCAAGTCACATGCAGGGGTATCTTATGCAGTAGTCGGCCCATCGTTCTCCGAGTCCGATGTACTGCACCCGGAAACAAGCATTTTTACGGCTGAGGCCTATGCACTTTTATCGGCTGTGAAGAGTATAGGCAAATCGAAACTCAAAAGATCAATAATATTTACAGACTCCCTAAGCGTCGTAAAAGCCATCATGACTCTACATAGACACACAAACCCTGTACTTATTGAACTGTATTCTGCTCTGTGCAAGGCATACATGTCTAACCAGCATATTATTATATGCTGGGTGCCTGGCCATAGAGGCATCGAGGGGAATGTTCTGGCTGATCAAATGGCTACATCAACTACATCGCGAGCCCTTAACCCTACCGCTTCTATCCCTGCCAGCGATCTCAAGCCCTACTTGAGAAAGAAACTTCGAAGCCACTGGCAGCACTTGTGGGATGCCGAAACGAACAATAAGCTCCACTTAGTTAAGCCACAAATAGGTCCCTGGCATCCCGTTACGAAAATACGAAGAACAAATGTCCTATTCTCTCGTCTGAGAATAGGACATACATACGGCACCCACAATTTCCTCCTAACTGGAAATGACCCGCCAACCTGTGGTAGATGTGGAGAGAGGCTTACCGTGCTCCACGTCCTCGTGGAGTGCAGGGAAGCCGAAACAGAGAGAAAAAAGCACTTTCCCCTAGCGTACCGGTACTGTCTTCCACTCCATCCCGCTATGTTTCTGGACGACAAACCTCTCTTTAGCACTAAAGCTGTCCTGGATTTTCTGAGTGATGTAGTATTGCATGTTATTTGCCCAATAGTTTCGTAGCGCATCCTCTCTCCAGAGGATGTCGCCGCGATAGTAATTTTGCATAGCACGCGCCTCCAGGCCCTTGCGTTTCGAAGGGTCTGTCAAGGCAGTAGTGCTGTTTGAAAAGTTTATCAGTGATAAATTTTCGTTTATCTTCATCATCTTGCAATTTGTTCTTTCGTGTTCATAGTGCACCTCATTAGCCATTGCCATAATTTTATTACATATATATTTTACGTATTTTACAGCGATTGTTTTTTAGGCCCTTTTACAGCCACGACACATCTACCTTTCGCAATTCATTGCTCCATTGTCAACTCATGAACACACTGGCCTGGCGCTCTTTGGCCATACCTGGCCCTTGCGCCATTAAACACCATACATCATCATCGGAACATCCGTCCTTCTCAATCATAAATGATATGACCAGTGCCACACTCTTTAATAACCGGCCGACAGTAAGAGAATCCTTCTCACTACGTATAAGAAAAATTAGCGCAGAAATGGATATCCCACTACTTGAAAATAATTTGATGGCCCCAGCAAATCCAGTGCCACCGTGGCAGTGGCAACTCATAGAGTGTGATACTTCGTTTGTAGAGGTCACAAAAGACGCTCCAGAGGTACATATCCAGATGCATTTTCTAGAAATCCAGTTCAAGTACTCGTCCTGCACTCAGTTTTACACTGACGCTTCCAAGTCACATGCAGGAGTTTCTTATGCAGTAGTCGGCCCATCGTTCTCCGAGTCCGATGTACTACACCCGGAAACAAGCATTTTTACGGCTGAAGCCTATGCACTTTTATCAGCCGTGAAGAATATAGGCAAGTCAAAACTCAAACGATCAATAATATTTACAGACTCCCTAAGCGTTGTGAAAGCTATCATGACTCTACATAGACACAAAAACCCTGTACTCATTGAACTGTATTCTGCTCTGTGCAAAGCATACATGTCTAACCAGCATATTATTTTGTGCTGGGTGCCTGGCCATAGAGGCATCGAGGGCAATGTTCTGGCTGATCAAATGGCCTCATCAACTACATCGCGAGCCCTTAACCCTACCGCTTCTATCCCTGCCGCAGACCTCAAGCCCTACTTGAGAAAGAAACTTCGAAGCCATTGGCAGCGCTTGTGGGATGCCGAAACCAACAATAAGCTCCACTTAGTTAAGCCACAGATAGGTCCCTGGCATCCCGTTACGAAAATACGAAGAACTAATGTCCTATTCTCTCGTTTGAGAATAGGACATACATACGGCACCCACAATTTTCTTTTAACTGGAAATGACCCACCAACCTGTGGTAGATGTGGAGAGAGGCTTACCGTGCTTCACGCCCTCGTGGAGTGCAGAGAAGCCGAAACAGAGAGAAAAAGGCACTTTCCTCTAGCGTACCGGTACTGTCTCCCTCTCCATCCCGCTATGTTTCTGGGTGACAAACCCCTCTTTAACACCAAAGCTGTCCTGGGCTTTCTTAGCGATGTTATATTGCATGTTATTTGCCCAATAGTTTCATAGCGCATCCTCTCTCCAGAGGATGCCGCTGCGATAGTAGGTTTGTATAGCACGAGTCTCCAGGCCCTTGCATTTCAAAGGGCCTGTCAAGGCAGTAGTGCTGTTTGAAAAGACTTATCAGTGATAAATTTTCATTTATCATGATTATCTTGCAAATTGTTCTTTCGTCTCATAGTGCACCTCATTAGCCATTGCCATAATTTTATTACATATATATTTTACGCATTTTACAGCGATTGTTTTTAGGCCCTTTTACAGCCACGACACATCTATCTTTCGCAATTCATTGCTCCATTGTCAACCTATTAACACTGGCCTGGCGCTCTTTGGCCATACCTGGCCCTTGCGCCATTAAACACCATTCATCATCATCATGGGTTTTCTTAGCGATGTTACATTGCATGTTATTTGCCCAATTGTTTCATAGCGCATCCTCTCTCCAGAGGATGCCGCTGCGTTTGTTGTTTTGTACAGCACGCGTCTCCAGGCCCTTGCATTTCAAAGGGCCTGTCAAGGCAGTAGTGCTTTTTGAAAAGACTTATCAGTGATAAATTCTCATTTATCATCTGTATCTTGCAATTTGTTCTTTCGTTTCATAGTGCACCTCATTAGCCATTGCCATAATTTTATTACATAAATATTTTACGCATTTTACAGCGATTGTTTTTAGGCCCTTTTACAGCCACGACACATCTACCTTTCGCAATTCATTGCTCCATTGTCAACTTATTAACAGAGGCCTGGCGCTCTTTGGCCATACCTGGCCCTTGCGCCATTAAACACCATACATCATCATGCTAAAGTAATTCTTCACATTGCTTATAATTGCTGTACACCTGGTATATGCACCTGCATCATGAGACACTACTGTGACATTGTACAATACATCGGTTAAAACCATGAATACATGTAGTATTATCATGAAACTGAATTCACCACACACTATATTGTATGGGACAGTGTGAATAAACTGCTATGGTTGGTGACTTTGTTGTCGCTTCCCACACAGCTATCATGCCTTCAAATTCATTCTAGATCTCATTGCTTGTTCGAAGCCAATTCGCAAACTTTTTTTCAGCTCGTTGCTTGTACGAAGTCAATTCGTAAACTTTTTTTCAGCTCGTAGTTCTCGTGCAAGATCTCGTTGCTTGCACGATGCCAGTGCGTATACTTTGTATGCAGTTCACAGTTCTCGTGCAAGATCTCGTTGCTTGTACGATGTCAGTGCGTATACTTTGTACGCAGTGCATAGTTCTCGTTCAAGATCTCGTTGCTTGTACGAGCCCAGTGCGCACACATTGCATATCACATCGTTCCTTTTTGTACGGAATCTCGTTGAATCTGCGTAGCTTCTCGCACACATCGCACATTTTTTTGCGAGATGCGTACATCTCGCACATTTCTCGCGGAATTCTCGTTCATATTTTGCAATAGGGAAGCCTGTGCCGTTCAGCTTGACGAAAGTGGTGTGATAATCGAAGCCGTGTATGTGCCACCGAACAATTCCGTTAAAGACACTATAGACGTAGTGGCTACGTGTATACCTAGTCGGGCGGCAAGTGAACTGTGTGTGATGGCTGGTGACATCAATCGTGCTCCAGACTCTCTTTGTGTTCCTTTGAAGGACAAGTTTAACCTCGACTTAGCCAGTCTTCCAACTGCACAGACGACCCAATGGGGAAGCACCATTGATCTTGTCTATCAGAGACAGACAACTCCAGATACTGTGTTGGGGCCATAGAGACGGCAGCGTGTTACTTCACTGATCACCGAGCCGTCTTTGTGGCAATAGAGAAGCAACGTGACGTTGAGCAAAAATAAATATACATGTGCCACATAATACGTATACCGCGTGCATGTCATTGGAGCAGCAGTAAGCATGACAATCAAGCTAATCCTTGACAATCTAGACAACCAGGAAAGCTAAGAATAATCAGCTGAACCTTTGCTAACGCTACGTATATCCTGGCATAGCCGAGCTAAGCCACTGCAACTTTTTTTACAGCTCGTACCTCAGCCTTTGATTTCAAGGACCTCTTGAGGCAATAGTGCTATTGCATATATTTTGTTATGTCACCGTTCGTAACGGAATTTTTATGCTCATAGCTCACATCATCAGTGGACTTGGCGGCACGGCCGTGACAATGTTGGCTCACGTACCTTTCTACATGCAGATTGTGCTCGGGTGCTCCTTCATCGGTGGCGGATCTGTGGGACGGGCGCATGGAGTGCACCGTTCCACGAAAGCGCTGCTGATCTCGCCTTCGTCCATCGTCGATCAAAGCTGCCTTCAGAATGCAAGCACCGTTTCTGGCAAGCCATGGTTGAATCTGCACGTGGACACTATCTACCGCGCACCTACTTCGGGCAACCTGACGTCACTAAGAAGATATCGGCATGCCGGATTCTTGGGCATAAAAGAAGCTGCGGCAGTGACGGACTTCAGTGGACTTGGCGGCACGGCCGTGACAATGTTGGCTCACGTACCTTTGTACATGCAACTTAGTGATAAAAAATGTTTTTCGTAGCGATTACCTTTGTCTGGTCGTGCTTCCATGTCCACATACTATTGTGAGTTGTATCGGTGAATGTTTCTCTTTGTCAGGGACCCCGCAGGGGCGTCTGCGTCAGCAGGCGGTTGGTGAGTTGCGCCACCACGTACCCGAGCACATGAGGGTTGAACCCTCCCGCGTGTAGCCGTGCGTGGCTTAGCCGTGTCTGGGGAAAGGGGGATCCTGGAGGTTGAGCTGATGCCGGGTGTTCGGACCTTTAAGGCCCCCCGGCGGAGGCAACACACCTCTTCGGCCTCTGCTTCACATAGACGGCACCCCTGGGCTGACCCACCCAGGGGAAATCGGCAGTTGCCTTTTCCTGTCCTCCTCTTAAATCTTCGTCTTTCTGTCTCACTTTCAATCTATCCTGTCTTCTTTTCACTTCCCTTTTACTTCCGTTTTCCCAGGCAGCTAGGGTTAACCTTGTGTGGGTAGCCAACCTTGGATACTCCATATTTGGTTATAGTAGTGGCGTACAGCTGGCGTTTGCAGGACCTGGCTTTTCCAGTTTCTGCAGCGTCCCCTCGTTGGGCTCCATGGTGGGTGGCTGGCGTCGCTGCCGAAAAATGCACCAATACTTATGGCTGAACCTTTCCCCCCACTCCATGATCGCCGTCAGAAAAGAGGGCGCACCGAAGATGTTTTCCAATTTTTTGGACGCCAAACGCATAACTTCCCCCGTTTTCATGTTATTCACTCTGAAACCTCAAACAAATCGGTACGAACAATGTCACCATTCCTTGTCTCAAAGTCTTTGACTGATATTTTTGGACCAGGCTTTAAAGCATCCAGGATGGCAAGCGGGGATCTCCTCTTGGAGCTCCGTGATGTGAAACAATATGAGAAACTGCCCAATCTAGTATCATTTGGGGACACCCAAGTAACAGTAACCCCGCACCGTACCATGAATACCACCCGTGGCGTTGTATCAGATGATGACTTGTTGCAGCTGAGCGAAGCTGAACTCCTAGAGGGCTTCAGTGAGCAGAATGTAATCAATGTTAAACGGATCAAGATGAGGCGCGACGGCAAGGAAATCCAGACCAAGCACCTGATACTAACTTTTAACTCAAGTGTTCTGCCCGAAACCATCGAGGCCGGATACATCAAGCTTCGTGTCAGGCCATACGTGCCAAACCCTCTACGATGTTTCAAATGCCAGCGGTTCGGCCACAGTTCACAGAACTGCCGAGGCCGACAAACATGTGCTAAATGTAGTTCCGGTGACCATGCCTCTGAAACGTGCGAAAACACTCCACACTGTGTGAACTGTGATGGCGAGCATGCCGCATACTCGCGGTCATGCCCATCTTGGAAGAAAGAAAAAGAAATAGTCACGATCAAAGTCAAAGAAAACATAACTTTCAAGGAGGCGCGCAGGCGGGTATCGTACCTGCCAAAAACCAGCTTTGCCGAAGTGGCGCGACAGGGGGCAGCGCCACATCGGCCCCTGGCGGCTGTCTGGCACACGCGCAGTGTGCCGGCGGCGACGCCATCCGCCCCCTCGGCGGGTGCAGCTAGCGCTGCTCTGCCAACTCACAAGAAGGGGCCATCGACCTCCGGGCTGGTGGCCTCGAGGGCCTCGTCTCTCGAGGCGAGGCCTTCTCGTCAAACCAACCGCTCGCAAGAGCGCGTGTCCACCGCCTCGCAAGAGGCTATGGACACAACAACCAGCCAGACGGCGCCACTTGCGCCTAAGGAGCCGCGAGAGTCTCGCGATCGCTCCAAACAAGAAAAACACCGCATCACGGCGCCTGGAAAGGGCTCTGTGAAGTAATTCCTCTTTCTTAACACACAGCACAAAACCCACATTCAACATGGATACACAAATATTACAGTGGAATGTCCGAGGACTCCTCCACAATCTCGATGACATCAAAGAACTCCTACATAAGTATAATCCAAAGGTGCTGTGTGTCCAAGAAACACACCTCAAACACACGCAAACAGATTTTCTCCGACAATACGCCATTTTTCGTAAGGACCGCGATGACACAGTCGTGTCTTCCGGTGGTGTGGCTATTGTAGTCGACAGAGGTATTGCCTGCCGGGAACTAAAACTTCGTACGCCCCTAGAGGCAGTTGCTGTCCGAGGGGTGTTGTTTGACAAGCTGGTCACTGTCAGCTCTATATACATCCCTCCCAATTATCAACTACATAAAACCGAATTCCAAAACTACATAAATGAACTTCCGGAGCCATACATAGTTGTCGGAGATTTCAATGCACATAACACTTTGTGGGGAGACTCACGTTGCGATGCGAGAGGTCGCCTGATTGAAAATTTTCTGTTTTCTTCAGGCGCATCATTACTTAACAAGAAAGAGCCTACGTATTACAGCGTTACACATAACACATATTCATCCATTGACTTAAGTATAGCATCGAGTACACTAATGCCATACCTGGAGTGGTCTGTTCTCAAGAACCCCTTTGGGAGCGACCACTTCCCAATTATGCTAGGCTTAACAGAACACGATAGATGCTCGCCACACGTTCCCCGATGGAAAGTTGACTCGGCTAACTGGGAACTTTTCCGACAAATAACATATTTAAGCCGTGATGACATCGCCTCTTTTAACATAGACGATGCTGTGGCGTATATAACAGGTTTTATCATTGACGCTGCTGAAAGGTGCATACAACAAACTAATGGACTAGCTAATAAACGTCGCCTGCCTTGGTGGAATGATGAATGCCAGAAAGCACGTAAAAAGCAAAACAAAGCCTGGGGATTGTTTCGCAACTCCCCAACAGCTGAAAACCTGATAAATTTTAAACACGCAAAGTCACAGGGCAGAAGAACGCGTCGACGTGCAAAGAGAGAGAGTTGGGAAAGGTACATTTCCAGTATAAATTCATACACCGACGAAACAAAAGTCTGGAATAGGGTAAATAAACTAATAGGCCGGGAGTCACATCCTCTACCCTTAGTAAGTAGCCAAGGTGATAGCCTGGAAGACCAGGCGGATTGTCTAGGTGAACACTTTCAATATGTATCAAGTGAATCGCATTATACAGACACTTTCCTGAAGTTCAAAGAACGCGAAGAGCGGCAGCCTCTTAACCGCAAAGGTTCTTCGAGTGAGGCTTACAATCAACCATTTAGCTTAGCCGAACTTAAAGGATCTCTCGCTTGTTGTAACAACTCGGCGCCAGGTGGCGATCGTATCATGTATGAAATGGTTAGATACCTACACCCTGAAACACTGAAAACACTCTTATCTCTGTTTAATGCCATGTGGGCGGCTGGGTGTATCCCGTCCTCATGGAAAGAAGCCATAGTCATCCCTATACTTAAACAAGGCAAAGACCCGTCCTTAGCCAGCAGCTACAGGCCAATAGCACTAACGAGCTGCCTGTGCAAGCTGTATGAAAAAATGATAAACCGGCGTTTAATCTGTTTCCTAGAAAATAACAAAATGCTAGACCCCTTCCAGTGTGGCTTCCGAGAAGGTAGGTCGACAATAGACCACCTTGTTCGCATCGAGGCAAACATCAGAGATGCATTTATTCATAAACAGTTTTTACTTTCTGTATTTATAGATTTAGAGAAAGCGTACGACACGACATGGCGCTTCGGAATTCTGCGAGATCTTTCTGCGATGGGGGTCCGCGGAAATATGTTAAATACAGTCGAAAGCTACTTGTCTAACCGCACGTTTCGCGTAAGAGTGGGCAATGCTTTATCTAGAACATTCACCCAGGAGGCTGGCGTGCCGCAAGGGGGTGTACTTAGTTGCACACTCTTCATTGTAAAAATGAACTCCCTGCATACAGTCATTCCACACAGCATGTTTTATTCTGTGTACGTCGATGATGTACAGATAGGTTTCAAATCATGTAACATCGCTATCTGTGAACGACAAGTGCAGCTTGGATTAAACAAATTGTCTAAATGGGCGGATGTAAATGGGTTCAAAATAAACGCACAGAAAAGTACATGCATACTCTTCTCAAACAAAAGAGGCGTGACACCGGTACCAAATCTCACGATCAATCGAGAGGAACTATCCATGAGCAGTGAACATAAATTCCTGGGCATAATTCTGGACTCTAAGCTTACCTTCATCCCCCATCTTAAATATCTGAAGACAAAGTGTCTGAAGACTATGAACCTTTTAAAAATTCTCTCGCACACAACATGGGGTAGTGATCGAAAATGCCTCCTAAACTTGTACAACAGTCTTGTCCGCTCGCGCCTTGATTACGGAGCTATAGTTTATAACTCCGCAACGCCAAGTGCATTAAAAATACTAGACCCCATTCACCATTTGGGTATCCGCCTCGCGACCGGTGCTTTCCGAACAAGCCCGATCCAGAGTCTCTATGTAGAGTCGAACCAGTGGTCACTCCATCTGCAGCGTTCATATAGCAGTTTCGTATATTTTCTGACAGTACAAGCAAACAACGAACATCCTTCTTATTCCACCATAAACGATATGACCGCCGCTGCACTCTTCCATAACCGACCTGCAGCGAGGAAACCGTTCTCTTTACGTGTAAGGAATCTTAGTGAGCAAATGGGTGTTCCAGTGCTTGAACATCGTCCTATGGCTCCTGCTAAATTGTTACCGCCGTGGCAGTGGCAGATCATAGAGTGCGACACATCATTCGTAGAGGTCACGAAAGACGCTCCAGAGGCGCACATTAAAATGCATTTCCTAGAGCTTCAATCCAAGTACTCGTGTACAGAGTTTTACACGGACGCTTCTAGGTCACATGCCGGGGTTTATTATGCAGCCATCGGTCCATCGTTTTCGGAATCCGGTGTACTGCACCCGGAGACAAGTATCTTTACGGCTGAGGCCTATGCAATATTATCGGCTGTAAAGTTTATAATGAAATCAAAACTCAAAAAGACTATCATATTTACGGACTCGCAAAGTGTTGTGAAAGCATTGCAATCACTCTGTAAACACAAAAACCCTGTACTTAATGAGCTCTATTCCATTCTGTGTAAAGCGTATATATCTAACCAGCATGTGATTATATGCTGGGTGCCGGGTCATAGAGGCATTGAGGGTAATGTTCGAGCAGATCAAATGGCCACATCAGTTACATCTCAGGCTATTAACCCGACAACTGCTGTTCCTGCAACAGATTTGAAGCCTTTCCTGCGAAAGAAACTGCGAAGCCACTGGCAACGCTTGTGGGACGCTGAAACAAACAATAAGCTTCACCTCATTAAACCACAGTTAGGTTTCTGGCCTCCCGTAACGAAAACACGACGAACTGATGTCCTATTCTGTCGTCTCAGAATAGGACATACATATGGCACCCACAATTTTTTGCTTACTGGTAGTGAACCACCAACCTGTGGTAGATGTGGTGAGAGGCTGACTGTCCTCCATGTCCTCGTGGAGTGCCGGGAAGCCGAAACAGAAAGAAAGAAATATTTTTCACAAGCGTACCGATATCATGTCCCGCTTCACCCCATTATGTTTCTTGGCGAAGAACCGATTTTTAATGTCAAAGCAGTCGTAGATTTTTTGAACGATGTGGTCCTGCATGTTATTAGCCCAACTAGTTCGTAGCGCATCCTCTCTCCAGAGGATGCCGCTGTGATAATTTTTTATAGCACATGCCTCCAGGCCCTTGTGGTTCAAGGGCTCTGTCTAGGCAGTAGTGCTTCTTGCCAATTACTGCATCTTAAATATTTTAAATATCGTGTCA
This sequence comes from Dermacentor silvarum, assembly GCF_013339745.2. Lineage (NCBI taxonomy): Eukaryota > Metazoa > Arthropoda > Arachnida > Ixodida > Ixodidae > Dermacentor > Dermacentor silvarum. The sequence goes on along the minus strand of NC_051154.1, from coordinate 278,672,539 downwards.
TTCTTTCTCAGTGAATTCTTCATTTCATAGTACACCTCATTAGTCATTGCCATGATTTTAGTACATGTATATTTTACGCACTATACAGCGATTATTTTTAGGCCCCTTTACAGCCACGCTTCATCTACTTCTCAGAATTCATCGCTCCACTGCACACTCACAAACACTGGCATGGCGCTCTTTGGCCATAACTGGCCCTTGCGCCACAAAACACCACACATCATCATCTTTGTCAGGGATGTTGTCGTTATCAGGGGATGTTGAAAAAAATCCTGGGCCTGCTAACACGGAAACGATCAAGGAACTTCTTGAAATGCAGAAAGTGATCCTGGGTAAACTTTCTGAAATTAAGGAAAAACAGGCCTCTTCTGAAGCAAAGTTGGTTCAAATGAATACAAGGCTTTCTTCGATAGAAGAAAGTTTGAAGGAATTCGATGTTAATAGCAGACTATCTAAAGTTGAGGCCTATCTGCGTTAACATGACCGGAATTTAGATGTTCTCAGCCGAAAGGTAGATGAACTTGAAAACAGGTCCAGGCGAAAAAACTTGATAATAAGAGGAATTGAATGAATGAATGAATGAATGAATGAATGTGTGTGGTTTAGTGGCGCAAGGGCCAGGTATGGCCAAAGAGCGCCATGCCAGTGTTTGTTAGTTCGCAGTGAAGTGGTGAATTCTGAGAAGTAGATGTGACGGGGCTGTAAAGGGGCCTAAAAATAATCGCTGTAAAGTGCGTAAAATATACATGTAGTAAAATCATGGCAATGAATAATGAGGTGTACTATGCAATGAAGAATGCATTGAGAAAGAATGACACGATATTTAAAATATCTAAGATGCAGTAATTGGCAAGAAGCACTACTGCCTAGACAGAGCCCTTGAACCACAAGGGCCTGGAGGCATGTGCTATAAAAAATTATCACAGCGGCATCCTCTGGATAGAGGATGCGCTACGAACTAATTGGGCTAATAACATGCAGGACCACATCGTTCAAAAAATCGACGACTGCTTTGGCATTAAAGATCGGTTCTTCGCCAAGACACATAATAGGGTGAAGTGGGACATG